>NW_028281004.1:615000-727500 GCF_059751285.1 Brachycentrus maculatus | reverse complement strand
GTGCCCTATGCACCACTGGGGTGCGGATAAGGGTTTAATTATTATTATTATTATTTATATCTAAATATAGTATTCATATTTTTAAACAACAGTTTTTTTTATTTATTTTACAATTGTTTTTATATAACGGAATCTCGGCTTAAACGGACACCCCCTCATCTCAATTAGTCCGTTATATCAAGGTGTTACTGTATAGTCAATAATTACATAATACCTACAAGAAAACGAATACACGCCATTTTCTTTTTAATACAAAAAAACTCCGTTTGTACATACATAGGTACATTTATTAAATAAATATAACAAACAAATCATTCAGGATATAAAAAAAATGTTCTGGCTTATTTAAAGAGTTTCAACATCTGTTTTCCGTATATTTTTAACCTTTTTCCGTACCGTTTAGCACATCCTAATTATATCCTAATTACCGTTATTAAAACGGGTCCTGCATATCTGCGAACTGTCACTTTGACAGTTGAAGCTTCCAGTTTCTGTCGCTGAACACCAGCGGCGCGTTGTTCTCTTTTCGAATTATGTTTTGTGGTACTTATCTGTATTTTTTGAAAACTATTAGACAAGTACCTACCCTTTTTATAATTTTTTAATTAATATATTTATTTAAACTTCATATACAGAATAGAAATAAATACATTGGAGAGTTATTACATAAAAAAAAACCTGTATAATATTCCCGATGAGTAATTTCCATGACTTATTTTAGGATTAAGGTTAATAAAGGAACCAACAAAAATTACAAATTTTTTTAATACAATATAAATAAGATACTTTACAGCAAACAGTAGAATACAGAAAAATGATTAAAAATATTGAAATACATAGTTACAACAATAGTAAAAAATAAACAAGACTGAAACACAAAAAATAAGTTAAAAACAATAAAAAAAATTATAAAACCAACACAGGGCAAAATGTAAAATATAAAACAATAAACGGGTATGGTAAATAGGCATAAGTTTATATTTAAAAAAAAAAACATAAGGTAAGAAGCATGTTTAAAGGAAACACATGAAAAAATAATACTAATCACTAACATAAATATCTTCAGTATCTAATACTTCAGTAAGTATTTTTTCAGAAAAAAAAATAAAAAATTTTGCATCCCTGACTTTGTTCTATTGTATACACGTCAGGCAGCTGGTTGATTTGGGTACAGGCAATATATTGCAAGGACCTTGTTCCAAAATTAGTTGTGTTTATCGGCTCCACGTGTATTTTATTTTGTCCTCGTGTATTATGATGATGAAATTATCTGTTTTTATATATTTAAAAGAAATATATTCTAAGAAGGATGTAGACTTTTCGCATTTTTTGTGTATAAATAAAATGTAACAATGAGATCAAAAATGTTTTTTTTTTAAACGTAAACATGTATTTCCTTTACATTAATTCCATAAACTTCTTTTCTTGGTAAGGGAACATCTTAGAGTAAGGGGACTTTTTTAAATCACAAAATATCCCCCTACGCCAATTCTATGTATGTTATCTTTTTATGTGTGTTATCTTTTATTGCGGAAGTAAAAATATATATTGTATGCCTTTTAAAAAAAAAATAACATACAATAGCGCCACGTGTCATTTTTTGTACTGAAACAAATCTAGGGTAATCGTTTTCTTTTTATATTTAACTTATGCTTTTTAAATCTACATATCCCTCACTCCTTTCAACAACGTCATGTATCAAAAAACTTCATTTTTCAGGAGATCGTTTTTAAACTTAAATAATATAATAAAATATATTAAAAATAAATATCAAGCCACTTGAACTTTTTACTGTGCAACAGATCTTTTTTGGTAAAACCTGAATGTTTTTTCTTCATTTGAAAAATATTTAGTACATTTAAAAAATATATTAAACAATGCCTGTTCTTCAAAATGCAAAAACAACACTTTCTGCCCTGTAGCGGGGAAATATTAAGTTAAAAATATGCCGCTTTTGCTGGGATATAGTACATTTTCTAGGCATTTCGAAAACATACATAACTGTAAATTGACAATTTTTGATATATGACGTTGTTGAAAAGAGTGAGCGATGTGTTAATTAATAAATATTATTTAATGTATTAAACATATCATCAAATATTCATGAAAACTTACATAAAAGCTACAGCTTAAAGTTTTCCCTCTATAATCACTATTTTCATTGAAAAATAATAAGAAACAGCATCTTTACTTCTCTCATCTTCCCAAGTCTCAAGAAACAACTCACTTATAATAGAATACAACTGTAAAATGCAAGTTCCCACATTTTCTCAGATGTTTGACAATTATATTGAATACACTGAAACGCACGTCATTTTTTATTTAATATAAATATATAATATGTGAGTAATATATAAAAAAAAGTATGTTAACACATTAAAAATAATATAATTTATATTTGAACTAACTTTGTGATTTTCCATTTTATAGTTAAAACGTAACATTGTTTTAAAATCACCATAAATATTTTACTATAATTGAATTATAATGTCTACCGGTTTCGAAGCTAACTGCTTCTTTATCAAGACTGATAAGCGAGAAATCAAGCTCCTTATCAAGAAAGAAGCGGTTGTTATTTTATTATTATTTTATGTTTAAGACTTTTTGTTTCGTCCGCCTCCGTAGTGTAATGGTCAGTACGCTCGGCTACCGTTCTGGAGGTCCCGGGTTCGATTCCCAAGGGGGGTAAAATAAATATAAGTGATTTTTTCACTGTCATATTTATTCAATATTACCCTGGACTGGTACCTGAAGCGGAGGGCTGATCACCTTTCCTTCATGTGTAAATGATCAAGATAACGCTGCGTTTATATGACGCAGTGCCCTATGCACCATTGGGTGCGGATAAGGGTTTTGCTTTCATCACCACATATAAATAAATATATATATATATATATATATATATATATATATAAATAAATATATATATATATATATATTTATTTATATATTATATATTAGTGTATTTCTATATTAGATGCTGTATATATGTATTATGTTAAAGGCATAATCCCTTTAATAAATAAATAATGTCTACCGGTTGCGAAGCTATCATTCATCGCTTCATTATCAAGACTGACTTCAGTGAAGCGGTTAGCTTCGAAATCGGTAGACATTATAATTAACTTATAATAAAATATTTATAGTGATTTTAAAACAAAGTTACATTTTAATTACATTAAAAATTATATTGTTAATGCGATTGGATTTCGCAACATCGACAAGAGACAAGCGAGAAGATATTTCGAAATCGAATTACCGTGTTAATTCTAATAAAACCGGAAATTACCCCCATGAACATATTAATTGATAAAAACACCAAAAAATCAGGGCCTAATATGAGTTTCGTAGTGGAATTAATTAAATTTGTACGGTTCCAAATATTTTAACCTTGGGCACGCAAATTTTGTTGAGATTGATAGCTTGTGGTTCTGAAACGGTGGGAAATAGCACGTGCGAGGAACAATGATAATACGGAGGGGTACCTATTGAATACCTCATCGGGTGTCCAAAGTTTAGAGACAAGAAATTTAATTCTTTAATAACAAAGCAACACATTGTTTATTTTATTATTTCATACCCACTAATTAACAAAGAAAAATATTACCACGTTATAAAACGACAACAAAAGTTAATTCTATAATAATCTTTTATAATTCACATATAATATGACACGTTCACCAAACACAATATTTTTTCACCTAACGTCTCTTGTTTTTCCCAGTGCGACGCATGCGCGACGTCTGGTGGTAGATTTGCGAGATCTGCCTTACCGACTGTCACAATTGTGATGCTCGGCACTACATGTATTTAATAAAATCTGTTATTAGGTACCTATTTTATAAATATATATATATATATATATATATATATATATATATATATATATATATATATATATATATATATATATATATATATATATATATATATATATATATATATATATATATATATATATATATATATATATATATATATATATATATATATATATATATATATATATATATATATATATATATATATATATATATATATATAAATAAACTAATACTTTATGATTTTACTGTACATTTATTTCCTTTGAATTTTCTAGATCTACAGAATTATGATTAGAAATAATCTTATCTCAGCTTTGAATTCCTTCCTTATTTCACTATTCACATCGTTTTGTCGCACATTCTTCTGACGGATCGCATTTCGACTGTATTTAGTCTAATTTCATCCTTCTTTTACCAACTCCATATTTCACTCCAATATATTAGGATACCTACTTATATACATTGCAAAATTTAATTCAGGCATGGTCACCCTGGCAGAGAGGAAAGGAGGACGGAAAGGGTAGGCGGAAGTATTATGTTTAGAAACATGAAATGATTATCGAGGCAGGAGCGGGCGGCTCCGCCCCCAGCGCCCCCCTGTGCCCCCCAGCGCCCCCGTGGGAAGCGCCCCGCACAGAGAGCACCTGTAACTATTTACCCAACCTATTGGGCTTTTATTCCACTCATTTATTCTTCAAATATGATTTATTACTCGTACGATTACTAACACACGTGTGGACAGGAATAATTCAATACAAAAAAATAGGTAAATTGAATTTCAGAAGTTATGGTAGGTATGTCTGCCTCCGTAGTGTAATGGTCAGCACGCTCGGCTACCGTTCTAGAGGTCCCGGGTCCGATTCTAAGGGGGGGGGGTCAAATAAATAAAAGTGATTTTTTCGCTATAATATTAATTCAATATTACCCTGGGCTGGTACCTGAAGCGAAGGGTTGATCACCTTTCCTTCATGTGTAAATGATCAAGATAACACAGCGTTTATATGACGCAGTGCCCTATGCACCATTGGGGTGCGGATAAGGGTTTGAAAAATAGTTGTGGTAAGGGTTGAAGTGATCACTTAAAGCAGTCTATGATAATTGAAAGTCAAATCAAATTGTCGGGTTGCGGTCCCGTGGTTAGTGTCGCGGACTCTTGAGTCAGAGTTTCTCAGTTCGAACCCACTCTACCACAATTTGATACCTATTTCTAATAATGAGTCGATTAGGCTCATAGAAAAAGTATGAAATTGAATTATTTGTGTAAATAATTAAAAAAAACACAAATATTTCTCTTTATAAAAAAAAGCTGTCCCACCGCATTCCCAGATCTGATACAGTAGCATCTAGGCTTCCTGACAGACCTTCTCTTGCATCTCATGCAATTCTATGTGTGGCCAACTATGGGTGGCCAACATTTTCAGTAGCCGGGCCAGATTTTAGAAATGAGATTTCCTACCAGGCCGTAAAACAAAATTTATTTTATTATTCAAAGCCAAGAAGATAAATACACACACACACACATACATATGTATATATATATATATATATATATATATATATATATATATATATATATATATATATATATATATATATATATATATATATATATATATATATATATATATATATGTATATATATATATATATATATAATTTTTTTTTCTGCCTCCGTAGTGTAATGGTTAGCACGCTCGGCTACCGTTCTGGAGGTCCCGTGTTCGATTCCCAGGGGGGGTCAAATGAATATTAGTAATTTTTTCACTCTTATATTTATTCAATATTACCCTGGACTGGTACCTGAAGCGGAGGGCTGATCACCTTTTCTTCGTGTGTTAACGATCAAGATAACACTGTCATTGTTTAATGCAGTGCTCTATGCACCATCGTGGTGCGGATAAGGGTTTGAAAATATAATATAAACATATTTATAGGGTACTTTTTAAACTCATTTCCATGTTTAGCCTCGTAATGCCGTTTAATGTTATACTTTTTAAAGATAGACACAGAACCAATGCATATCAGGCATGTTGGTTTTATTTTAAATTCTATGAAAAAAAGTCTATTATCCATCTGTCTTAAAAACTTATCAGTTCTTCTGTTACTCTTCTCTTCTTTAGTCCAACCTCTTTACAACTTGACGCCATTATGGGTCTTGAAATTGCCAGGATAGTGAAATACTCCCATGTATGGGGTATTATACGAGCTACGCACGATGTTCTTTTGGTGGTTTTGTGATCGCTAAAGGAAAAAAATGTGTGATTTGCTACGCGGGCCGTGGGTTGGCCACCCTTGGTTTATATTGAGTACTGTGTATGGAGGTTCCGGTAGTATGATGTATGAGAACATTCGCAGATGTCCTTCGGATCCATTCGGATCAATTTTAAGACCGAGTCTTCAGATGATCACGAATTCTAGTACCTACATACGGCAGATCAGCTCTCAACAATAATACACGTGACAGGATGCGAGTATCAATACAACTTTATACCCAAACATGTATGGAAAATTCCAAGAAATATATTCCTTTAATATTTCAATTTTAAAAGTATTTCGTCGATAAAACAGAGCGCGACAGGATAAAAAAAACAATATGGCGGAGTTATTTCAGTTTTGAGAAAGATATATAATAAGTAATTAACTTAAAATAACCTTTCTTTTATTGATATCTCTTGATGAAAAGGAGTGTGTGTATATGACGCACATTTTCTAGTTACCTTTCCCTTCTGGTGCTAAAATAAAACACGCTTCCCGGTGTTGGGTAGTCACTACACAAAAAAAGCGATTTAAATCGGAAAAATACGGACATTCATAGCTAATCCCCTTAATTAATTATAAATGAAGTAAAAAATATAATAATTAAGATTTATTTGCTGATTACATAATAAAAAAACATGTTGCAACGCTCACGGAACAAGCATAGGTGCACTCTTGTCGGAAGCCCAAAAGCTACTGCCGCTAGCCAGAGAACATTGAGCTTTGAGCTCCTCACGCTTGCGCAGTGCAAGTATGCAAGAGTGAGATGCGAATATTGTGTCGCGGTTCTGTACACTCTTCACGCGCTGTTTACGCGCGAATTTGTTTCCGATATTCACAAAATACCTCCGATGTACCCGATTAATTCTGATTATTATTAATACATATTATCTTTTAAATATATTATGGAGGAATACCTAAAATCTTAGCCTTGTATTTATTATATTTACGAGCCGAGGTTAAACGTGCATGCACGTTTAACCTCGGCTCGTAACGCATGTCTGTATTGAAAACTATAGTGCATGTTGGTCTTCGGGTCGACCAAAAATCGCATGTGTTAGACATTTTGTGTAGTTTTGAGTGTGTAAATGGTGCTATGGTGGTGAAGGGTAGTATTGTTTGCATGCTGTGTTAGTGATTGTCCTGACGAAGAGACGGGTACGTCTCGAAACCGGTAGACGTAAAAATATCGGTGAGTGGTTATTTACTAATTTTATTAACATTTTAGTAAAAAAATAAATTAGATATATAGAGGTTTCACTGTACAATGTTAAAATTGGCCCCAATTAAGACGCGTCAATTAGGGCATACCTCAGTATGCCTTGCGTCTGTTTTGCATTGCGTTCGGACATTTGCTCAGTTTTACACAGAACAGATGTAACTAAACTAAACACCACTTCTTAAATAACATCCATCCGACATTACCGAACCTCCTCTGACATATACCATCCGGATACTGTCCGAACTTCCGCACAATGGGATGGGAACCGGCGTACAATCTATTATTGGAATTAGCCGAATGAAAAACCGAGATATTCGATAGTCGGAAGAGTCCGAATTAGAAAAAAAATGTCATTAAAAGTAATTGAAAATCATGTTTTTAGGCGTTTCTTATGTAAAATAATTTAGTAGGCGTATGTAAAATAATTTAGTTTGTTTGTAAGACTATTCCTACTTTGAGTAGGATTATTTTTTGTTGTTGTTTAAAGTTACTTTAATTCTTGATTGAAAATTCTAGCCAAAAGCACTATATATATATATATATATATATATATATATATATATATATATATATATATATATATATATATATATATATATATATATATATATATATATATATATATATATATATATATATATATATATATATATATATATATATATATATATATATATATATATATATATATATATATATATATATATATATATATATATATATATATATATATATATATATATTTATATATATATATATATATATATATATATATATATATATATATATTTATATATATATATATATATATATATATATATATATATATATATATATATATATATATATATATATATATATATATATATATATATATATATATATATATATATATAAATATATATATATATATATATATAGTGCTTTTGGCTAGAATTTTCAATATATATATATATATATATATATATATATGTATATATATATATATATATATATAGTGCTTTTGGCTAGAATTTTCAATACATTTATATATATATATATATATATATATATATATATACATATAGAAGTTCCAAGAATTTAGGTAGTGTGGTTGTCAACCATGTGCAGAATTAACAAATGTTACACGTGTGTAAAGTGATTACTGAAATCAGGTCGCAAGCCCTGTAAATACCCAGACTCCCATATTCTTCTCCATATCCCCCATCATCTATCGACGTGTCTTACGTAAAGTGCTCTAGCTACATTTTTATATATATCACACTAGCCTTCATTCAGAACACTTTGACATCTGAATATATGTAGATGAAGAAGAATATGGAAGTCTGGATATATTTTACGTAGCCTACGACCTGTCATAGGCTGGTTAAGCGATCACTTTACACACGTGCAACATTCACCATGTTTTGAATGTTCTTCTTCTTCTTTCTGTGCCACTAGGAACGAAGATCGGCGATCATCGTGGCTATCTTCAATTTTGATGCTGCAGCTCGGAACAGAGATTTGGTGCTTCTGCCAAACCATTGTCGTAGGTTTTTCAGCCATGATGTCCTTCGGCGTCCTTGAGTTCTTTGCCCCTCAATCTTTCCTTGTATGATTAGGTGGAGAAGATGATATTTTTAATTTCTCATGACGTGTCCGAAGTAGGTACATCAGCTTTCTCTGCTTGATTGTTGGTTGCAATGTTACATGTGTGTAAAGTGATCACTCAACCAGCATATGACAGATCGTAAGCCCTGTAAATACCCAGACTTCGATATTCTACTTCATCTTTGTTGAGATGTCAAAAATGTTAAATACCTCTTACTTTAGAAACCCATATTTGGAAACAATCATTTGGACATACTCAAAATGTCGTGACACGACTATTTTATAAAAAAAAATTCTGAATATAATAATTTAAATTATCTTTAATTAAGTTATAGTGTTTCTCTTCTGTGCCAGCCACGTGGACAATAAGCAGTAGCGCCAGTAGCTTCTGGTTTTCATCAGAAGCCGGTGGCTATACAGATGTAGTAGCAGCTCTAGTTATAACTTGATAATTATTTAAAAATAATTAATTATTACAATATATTTTTAGATTTATTTCGGGATTTCTAAATTGGCTCGAATTTGGTTTACATAATACTTCAACAGGGCTGGCTAGCAAATAATTATTTTGTAAACTTTATAAAATAAAACAACTTTGTTTTTAACATGTACATGTTAAACCCTAATGATGACAAGGTTCTTGTTGAAACCGGTTGCAGAAAAAATGTAGCAATAAAAAAGTGGTTAAAAACAAAGTTGTTTTGTTTTATAATGTTTATAAAATGTGCCACAAAGTATCTGCGAAAAACATTCTAGAAATAATTATTTTTACTTATATCGCTCACTCCTTTCAAAAATGTCATATATCAAAAATCAACAATTTTCAGTTGTGCGTGTTTACAGACTGCCTAGAAAATGTACTATATCCCAGCAAAAGCGGCATATTTTTAACTAAATATTTACCCGCTACAGGGCAGAAAGTGTTGTTTTTGTATTTTGAAGAAAAGGTATTGTTAATTATTTTTTTAAATATACTTGATGTTTTTCAAATGGAGAAAAAACCTTCAGGTTTTACCTAAAAAGATCTGTTGCACAGTAACAAGTGTAATAAGTGGCTTAATATTAATTTTTTATACATTGTATTTTATTTTTAAACTTTGAAAAAATATGTTATACGTGTTCTATGAATGAATAGAATAATAAAAAAACAGCCCTACCTCCTTTTCATCCTTCAACGTCTCAAGGACACAACTCTAAAATTTAGACTTAGTTCACATACGGTGCTTGAAAATGATGCGGAATGCGTCGAAACACGTGTTACAATAGATTCAAAGAAATGGTGGTATTTACTAAGTAAAATTTAAATTAAAAGTGAAACTGAGCAACTGGAAGTCTGAGCAGTCTAGGGATGTCAACCTGTCATTTAGCTCATACTTTTCTTACATATAAAAAACGGTAGATGCGTCGTCTAAATTATTACACCAATATTCTACCTTACTATTGATGCCTGTTACAGCCAGGCTTCCACGAATGCCTGAACTCTTTATGTTGTCTCTACATGACACTCCAGCTGACCATATAATCATTCGCATTTCAGCAGTTTCTAGTTGCCTAAAGTAGGTGTTATACATTTTCCAGCATTCGGACTCATAGATGAGTGATATTTTTACTATATGGAAAAAATAGTTGAAGAATACTACAATACATGGGAAAGAAATTACACCCAGGGTTCTATGAAGGCGTGAAGTCTTTATTTTGTCTCTAAGGGACACTCCAGCTGACCATCTAAGCATTCGTATTTCAGCAGTTTCTAGTTGCCTAGAGTAGATGTTATACATTGTCCAGCATTCGGAGTTATAGAGGAGTGATATTTCTACTCTGTGGGAAAAATAATGATGGAATACTACAATATATGGGAAAGGAATTACACCCAGGGTTCTATGAAGGCGTGAACTCATTATTTTGTCTCTAAGGGACACTCGAGCAAACTGTCTGCATTTCAGCAGTTTTTAGTTACCTAGAATAGGCGTTATACATCATCCAGCATTCGGAGTTATAGAAGAGTGATATTTCTACTTTATGGGAAAAATAAGGATGGAATACTACAACACATGGGAAAGAAATTACACCCAGGGTTCTATGAAGGCGTGAAGTCTTTATTTTGTCTCTAAATGACACTCCAGCTGACCATATAATCATTCGCATTTCAGCAGTTTCTAGTTGCCTAGAGTAGGTGTTATACATCGTCCAGCATTCGGAGCCATAGATGAGTGATATTTTTACTATATGGAAAAAATAGTAAAAGAATACTACAATTTGTGGGAAAGAAATTACAGCCAGGCTTCCACGAGTGCGTGAACTCTTTTATTTTATTTGAACGATTCCTCATGACGGAAAATCGCTTTTCTCATACATCTCGGCCTGTTTTTCACATTGCAGATATATATTTAACGTCGAAAATATGTGTGCTCTGTATTCATCTAAAATAATAAATAATATTGAAGTGTGATTCATATTGCCTCATTTCTCGCCAGCTGTGTCGGTTCAGCCGTTTCTCCCAGCGGCTGGGCAAACAGTCGTAATTACAATACCTGAGTAGACAAAACACATTTTAAAAATAATTATAACGTGTCGTCTCTTTGTATTGAAAATTCCATCCCTTTTTGCTGTACAAGAGTTCGACCGGCAGTGTGATGCATGCGACTAGTGGTCCAGTGTATGAATGAACTTATTTTTGAAGTTAAAATACATATATTGATTGAGTGAAGGAAGATAGGTAAAATAAATTCATAAGGCGAACGATTGAAGTTGCAAAAATACTTAAAGAGAAATGAGAAAAATAAAGTATGTTTTGTAAAGCCTCTTCTTCTATCTATGTGAAATTCTTCGAATAGATATATAGCGAGTGTTTTTGATCAGAAATTTCACTCATGAATTACGTGAAATTATAGTATTTTTAAACATAAAGAGTAAATCCACTTACGAGTAGGCATAGGCTATGAAACTTTAAAAGTTGAAGCCTGAGTAGGGTCATGATAAGCGGTGTTGCATAAGCCGTAGCTAGATTTCAGAGTCACTTGGACGTTAGGTAATTAAAAAAATCGAAAAATACATTTTTACTTGTCAGAATTAGTCAATAATATGCAAGAAATTAGCAAAAATATTTGTAATTATTTTTTGAAATCTCATCAAAGATGAAGAAGAATATGGAAGTCTGGGCATTTACGGGGCTGACGACCGTCATAGGCTGGTTGAAGTTATCAATTTACACACATGTAACATTCACCAAGTCTACCCAATTACCAGTACAATAATATTATATTATATTCATATAAAAAAGATCGCACAAATGCATTGCCTGTGTGTGGGTATACATTTTATTTTATGTTATTGTACTTAGGTTAGGTTATATAAAGGATACTGGAAAGAATACAACAGATATCAGATATCAGCTTCTTTACATCTCACCAATAGATGTCTCTAGTGAAGTTCTAGTGATTCATGAACAAGGTTTCTAAATTGGTTCATATATATAGAACTTCCAAGAATTTGAGTAGTGTGGTTGTCAATAATGGGTAGAATTGCCGAATGTTACACGTGTGTAAAGTGATCACTTAAACCAGCCTATGACGGTCGTAAGCCCCGTAAATGCCCAGACATCCATATTCTTCTTCATCTTTGATGAGATGTCAAAAAATAATATAGATATCAGAAATATAAAAAGATTGAAAGTGCTAATATAAACTAGAAATATTTGATTTTAACAGACACAAGAAAATGGAAATGTATAAACTTTAAGAGCTATAATTTAAAAGAACTGAAAAACATACTTAGATCTGTTTTAAAAAATCAGCAAACAGGAACAAATTCAAATATTTAGTGTCCTTCATATAGTCTTTATGGAATGAATTAAACAGTTTTGGAAACTAACTAACTAACTAACCATCACGCCGCTTCTCCGCAGGGGTAGGCAGAGAGAATAGAGCGCCACACCACTCTGTCCTTGCAAACATTCTTCGCCTCTTCCACGTTCATGCATCTCCTCATACATACCCGCCGATTGTTACGACTCCTAACCTGACCACTTTCAAGTATTTGGCATACCTGATCGTGCCATGTTTTTCTCGGTCTTCCTCTGCTTCTTTTGTTTTGAAAACAGTTTTGGAGCTATGCAAAATGAGTCTGCACAAGTCTGGATTTGCAAAAAGGCATTTTTAGTACACTAAAATAATAAATTATATGAATATTGAATAATAACTCGACACTGGCTATAACACCCAAGAAGGGTGAAAAGCCATCAAAAAGAAGAAGAAGAAGAAGAAGAAGAATGAATATTGAAAGTTATAAAGTTTAAAATGTGTCCTTCGAAATGTTGCCATTTATCTCTCCCTCCCTTTTGTCTAGAAACACTCGATACAGTTGCCCTTATCATGTTTAAATCGGCCTGAGTGGCCACCCCAGCGATCAAAACATACCCTCATAGCTGCTGGGCTGATTTAGGGGAGGTTTAAGGGTGTGTAGGGGAATGTTTGCGAGGATTTGATCTGTTGGTAAGTGCTTACATAAATACGTCACCGTGTATCACGTGACACACATGGATAAAAATCATACACTTTAAGGGGATATTCGCAAACTCATTTGCGAGTGTTTTTGCCTAGAATTTTCACTCATGAATTACATGAAATTATAGTAACTTTAAACATAAAGAGTAAATCCACTCACGAGTAGACATAGGCTATGAAACTTTAAAAGTTGAAGCCTGAGTAGGGACATGATAAACGGTGTTGGATAAGCCGTAGCTAGATTTCAGAGTCACTTGGACGTTAGATAATTTAAAAAAAACAGCTGGCCAACCGCCGAAGAGGTGACACGTCTTTCTGCGCCCGATTTAAAAAATGTATATTATTTTTTTTTACAACATTATGAGTGTGTCCACATACTTGTTCACAAAATCTGGATTATCTCCAATTACAGGAGTTATTTTCATATTATTTTTTGACCCAGCTTCCATATTCTTCTTCATCTTTGATGAGATGTAAAAAAATAATATGATTAAATTTTTTGTTTGTTTTTTTAGAATATGTGTAGGCGTGTAGCTACAAGCTACTGCTACTGCCAAGTTGGCAACACTGAAATATACGAATTCGCCACGGAGATTCCCGAACGAATTCAACAAAAGCGGCCAAGCGAAGCGAGGAGACCGAGATTCGCCTGCATCGCTTGGTTCTGACGGACGTGTATTTAGCTTCACATATAGAAAAGACATTTTTAAATTTTTTTACTCCATGCCTTTCAATAGCTCTTTTCTTTTCAAAACCGTATAATTGTTTAGAAGAAAAAAATGTTTTTTCAATGCAAAAAACGGTGTTGTAAGAAAAAAATCAATTACGTACAATGTTACCTGGGTTTACGAGAGAAAAATAAGTTACGACTTCGAAAACTGAGCCTAAACGTAAATTAAATACAATATTGAATTTGCCACCAATTTTTTTTAGATTTATTTAAATTCCTTTTAATTTTTACTTCTTATTTTCTTTATTTTGTTACTTTTTATTGCATCACTCTTTTTTTAAGACCATATTTCTATTATTTCTTTATATATAACATATCGCTCACTCCTTTCAACAACGTCATATACCAAAAATCGACAATTTTCAGTTGTGCATGTTTTCGGAATGCCCAGAAAATGTTCTATATCCCAGCAAAAGAGGCATATTTTAAACTTAATATTTACCAGCTACAGGGCAGAAAGTATTGTTTTTGCATTTTGAATAAAAGGTATTATTTAATTTTTTTTTAAATATACTAAATATTTTTCAAATGCAGAAAAAACCTTCAGGTTTTACATAAAAAGGTCTGTTGCACAGTTAAAAGTTCAATAAGTGGCTTGATATTTAGTTTTAATACATTTTATTATATTCTTAAACTTTAAAAACGATCTCCTGAAAAATCAAGTTTTTTGGTGTATGACGTTGTTCAAAGGAGTGAGCGATATTTGACCTGTGCTTTTACTTGTTTCTGTAAGTTTGTTTCGTTTTCATCTAATTCATGAAAAACGTCAAAACGATTTGTATTGCTCTGTATTTCATTTAATGTTTTCTGTTTTTCATTGTTTGTGAACCATAAATACAAAGACCTCACCCTTAGACTTCAAATATATGAGGCGAATGTAAGTGGAAAAAAGAGCAGAGGAAGACCGAGAAAAACATGGCACGATCAGGTTTGCCAAATACTTGAAAGTGGTCAGGTTAGGAGTCGTAACAATCGGCGGGTGTGTATGAGGAGATGCATGAACGTGGAAGAGGCGAAGAATGTTTGCAAGGACAGAGTGGTGTGGCGTTCTATTCTCTCTGCCTACCCCTGCACGGAAGCGGCGTGATGGTTAGTTAGTTCAACCTCAATAATCTTGATTACCTCAAATAATGGTATTCCGGGGGTCATTGTTCGATCAAAGTGAAGATAGAAAGAAAATACTGTTTTAAAATCGTTTAAATGCATCATACTCGCCGAAATAATTAGACGCGATTCCATGTGAATTTCGCCAAAAAAGACGACATTACGCATTCATTTACGGCCCAATTTACATTACGTTTCTATCGTGGACCTATTCAGAATCACATCCGCTAACTAAATGACTAACTTACCATCACGCCATTTCCCCGCAGGGGTAGGCACAGAGAAAAAAAGGTCACACCAATCTGTATTTGGAAATAATCTTCACTTCTTCCATATTAATGCATTTCATACATACCTGGGTAATATTCCGACTTTTGACTTGACCACGCCCAAGTATTTGAAATACTCGATCATGCCAATTTTTTCTCGGCCCTCTTTTACTTTTATTTTCAACACTTCTTTTGTTTTTATTTTACTACTCTTCCTTCATTCATTCCTAGCCTAACTTTACCTTACCTAACCACTCTCAAGTATTTAAATAGGAGTCCGCCTCCGTAATGAAGTGGTCAGCACGCTCGGCTACCGTTCTGGAGGTCCCAGATTCGATTCCCGGGGGGGGGGGGTTAAATAAATTTAGGTGATTTTTTCACTCTAATGTTTATTCAATATTACCCTTGACTGGTACCTGAAGCGGAGGGCTGATCACCTTTCCTTCATGTCTTAACGATTAAGATAACACTGCGTATTTATGATGCAGTGCCCTATGCACCATTGGGGTGCGGATAAGGGTTTGAATGCATGAATTCTTCCTTCATTCATTCCTAGCCTAACCTTACCTTACCTAACCACTTTTAAGTATTTTAAATAATTCATCTTCCTCTGATTTTATTACCAATCACATTGGCCTCATAAATTTGTTTTTCTATTCTTTCTTCACTCATTCGATTCACTTGCCCATCTCAACACACCTTTCTTAATTTTATAAATAATGCATATAATTAGAGACAAAATAAAAAGTTCACGCATTCGTGGAAGCCTGGGTGTAACAGACATCAATTGTAAGGTAGAGGAAAGGCAATTGAGATGGTATGGGCGCATAGGACGCAGAGAACCTGATCATATTGTGAACCAGGGAATCGTCGTGGATCTTCTTCTAAAGACACCTAGAGGAAGACCAAAGAATTCATGGATGCTATAGAAAGATAACATGATTCGAAGGCATGACCTAGATGACTTAATATATGATAGAAGGACCTATAACCTGAGGACGAGGAGAGCTGACTCCAATAGTCTACAAACACGATAAGTTGGGATGAAGCCAGGAAGATGAAGAAACTTATCTCAGCCTTATTATTTTTCTCATACGATACTCATATTTGCCATGTGTTGCAAGACAGGACCCCACAAGGTGGATCCCTAAAATTTTGAGATGGAGACCTTGGGAGAGTAAAAGAAGCCTCAGAAGACCTCCAAAAAAATGGTCCGCTGTGGAGGGTAGAAATTGGCTGCGAGCAGCTACAGTCCGAAAAAAAAGTAATGATACGGAAGAGGCCTACGTAGAGAACTGAAGGCTAGAGAAGAAGAAGAAAAATACTGAGAATATGGAAGTCTGGGTATATACGGGACTGACGACCGTCAAAGGCTGATTTAAGTGATCACTTTACACTCGTGTAACATTCACCCATTCTACCTTTTATTGCCATATTCTTCTTCATCTTTGATGAGATGTCAATAAATAATATGAAAAAATACTCCTATAATTGAAGATAATCCAGATTTGTGAACAAGTATTTGGACACACTCAATATGTTGTAAAAAAATACTTTTTTTGGCAAAGCACCCAAAATTCAGTGATACATAACTTGTATTTATACTTTTTTTTCATTAACGCTAGGGTTTGAGAATCGGCCCGATAACCTCTCATTTGGGCGCAGAAATTCAAAGCGCTTTATAATTCGGGGCGACCAATCGGCGCGCGGATTTATAGCCAGGACGCGAACCATCAAAGGTGGATTAGCCGCCTCGGGCGACATCTGCCGGCGTTTTTCCTCACTAATTGCATCGCTATTAGCGCGCCCGTGAGAACTGGAAACCTTCGGCTACAAACTTCTTAATTAACGACCCTTTGGCGAAGGGTATAAATTAAACACGTGTTAAACTACCCTCGCAGTACGCGCCGCCCGCCCCTTTTGGCGAAATTGGCGCAAATTTATTGCTAGATCATCGGTTTTTCTCGACTGATATTTTACG
Source organism: Brachycentrus maculatus (assembly GCF_059751285.1). Taxonomy (NCBI): domain Eukaryota; kingdom Metazoa; phylum Arthropoda; class Insecta; order Trichoptera; family Brachycentridae; genus Brachycentrus; species Brachycentrus maculatus. The sequence continues at coordinate 710,022 of NW_028281004.1, read as the reverse complement.
TCTTTTGATTTGAAATATAACGGATTTGGGCGAGCTTCATAACTTTCACAGATACATCACATATTTTTTACCATAAATTAATTAATTTAAATAAAATTATTGTAATAAATAAAGCAATGTATGCATGCACATAAAAATATATAATTTAAAAAAAAAAACTTTTGGTGTAAAATAAACAAATAATTACAAATTACGTTTTTGACATGTCATCAAAGATGAAGAAGAATATGGAAGTCTGGGCGTTTACGGAGCTGACGACCGTCATAGGCTTGTTTAAGTGATCACTTTACACAAGTGTAACATTTACCAATTCTACCCATTATCGACAACCACACTACTCAAATTTTTGGAAGTTCTATATTTATATATGAACCAATTTATTTCACCAATAGATGTCTCTAGTGAAGTTCTAGTGATTCAAGAACAATGTTTCAAAATTGGTTCATTTTATCCATTTTAATAAATGTATTAATTGTTAAATCAAACGCAGAGTTTTCGAGTCTACTAGGTTGTATTTTATTATTAAAAAACACATAAAAATTAATATTGTGACAATTGTTTCGTCTGGTCATGGCATTTTCAAACGAATCGTCGGAATATTAATTTATAAAATGTATTAATTTATTTATTTATAAAAAAAATACATAAAATAACGATTGTGTATAGATACTTCTTTCCACAAAACGACTAGTTCCACCAAGAAATGTCAGTACAAAATTTAAATGTTACCCAAACAAAACTGAAATTACAGTAGAAATACCAAATTTTCAAATATAATAAATAAATTGATTGTTTCAGAATAAAGTATGGAGGGTAAGACGATAAAAGAAGAACAGCCCGATAAAGACAACATAACCAGCTCGGCTTCGTATCCTGGAGAAAACCAGCGTAGAACAAAAGGTAAGTGAGATTTTTTTTTAAATTAGTATTTTGAATTTTATATATGTTAGTAAATACCACTATTTCTCAAAATCTATTGTGAAACGTGTTTCGATGCATTGCGCATCGTATTCGCATTTTCAAGCACCGTATGTGAAGGTTAGTCTAAATTTTAGAGTCGGGTCCTTGGGACGTCGAATGATGAAGAATGGGTAGGAGCTGTTCCTTATTTAAAGGAATTATACAATATATCTGGGTATTTATGAGGCTATATTTTTTCATTAATTTGTTCGGGAGTTACTTTGTGGTTATACCTATCCATTTTGTGTGTTACTTAGTAAATATCACTTTTTTTAGTATATGTTTAAACACACAACTCTATATTTTATTTATTGTTTCGGCATTTACTTTGTGGTAAGACATGTTAAAATGATTAAGTATCCATTTTGAGTTTAAGTTTTACGTGGTAAATATCACTATTTATTTGAGTAAATGTTTAAACACACAACTATATATTTTATTTACTGTTTTGGCATTTACTTTGTGGTAAGACATGTTAAAATGATTAAGTATCCATTTTGAGTTTAAGTTTTACGTGGTAAATATCACTATTTATTTGAGTAAATGTTTAAACACACAACTATATATTTTATTTACTGTTTTGGCATTTACTTTGTGGTAAGACATGTTAAAATGATTAAGTATCCATTTTGAGTTTAAGTTTTACGTGGTAAATATCACTATTTATTTGAGTAAATGTTTAAACACACAACTATATATTTTATTTACTGTTTTGGCATTTACTTTGTGGTAAGACATGTTAAAATGATTAAGTATCCATTTTGAGTTTAAGTTTTACGTGGTAAATATCACTATTTATTTGAGTAAATGTTTAAACACACAACTATATATTTTATTTACTGTTTTGGCATTTACTTTGTGGTAAGACATGTTAAAATGATTAAGTATCCATTTTGAGTTTAAGTTTTACGTGGTAAATATCACTATTTATTTGAGTAAATGTTTAAACACACAACTATATATTTTATTTACTGTTTCGGCATTTACTTTGTGGTAAGACATGTTTAAATGATTAAGGAAACACTTGTTTTTATACCACTTAAGTGGTACAAAAACAAGTGTTTTTACTTAATCATTTTAACTCAACATTTGGTCATTACTTCCCACAGATTTTGTCTTCGTTAAAAGGCTTTATTTTTTGTTTAAGTGATCACTTTATCCACGTGTAAAATTCACCATTCTAACCACGATTCACATTTTGGAACTCCTACGTACGGGTATATCATTAATCGTGACACAGTATATATGTATGAGGCGAATGTAGGTGGAAATAGAAGTAGAAAAAGACCGTGGAAAACTTGGCATGATCAATTATGTCAAATACTTGGCGTGGTCTGGTCGGGAGTCGGAACAATCGACGGGTATGTATGAGGAGATGCACGAACGCGGAAGAGGCGAGGATTGATTGTTTGCAAAGACAGATTATTGTGGCATTCTATTCTCTCTGCCGACCTCTCTGGGAAGCGGCGTGATGGTTAGGTATTTTGTATTGTTTCGGATTGGATTTTTTTTCTCAGTTTCAAATTAAAAAGGAGGCCTAAAACGTGTTTCGGCACGTATAAAAAATAAATCTCTATTAATTTAATGCAGGTGCGGCAATTTTAAATTGAGTAATTTTAAATCCGGCAAACGCCGTGATATTTGTTCCTGGCAGGCTTCTCAATATTAGGGTCGTAGCTATTATTTAAAAAAAAAAAATCTATTGTCCTTCTAAATATGTATTTTTTATTCTCAATATTATTCATATTTAAAGCATTTACTTTGTGGTAGGTCATTTTGACTTTTATATTTTTTTTACGAAAATGTTAGTAATATTAGTATATAACCACTCACCGGGATTTTTCTGTCTAACGGTTTCGAGACGTACCCGTATCTTCGTCAGGACAATCACTACCATAGCATGCAAACAATACTACCCTGGACAATCACGACTAAGTCAATACAATCACTACCACAGCATGCAAACAAAAATTTATGTTTTAATCATATTTCACCGTACATATAATTACATTAATTATAATGTGTCCAAATACTTGTTCACGAATATGGATTATCTCCAATTATGAGTTATTTTCCATATTATTTGTTTGCAATCAGAGAATATTAAAAAAAAACTTAAATTGTAAATTAAAGGCAATGGAAAGGGAGTATAGGGAAGGAGGTATATGTAAAAACCAAGGGAAGAGGTTTGATGGACAGTTAGGATTCTAATGATAGATAGTAATGTCTCAGACGTTTCTCAAAAGTTATTGGAGAGGGTGCATTTTTTTACAGGGAGAGGTAATTCAGAATTTGAAGTTTGAGAAGAACTGGTAGTGAAATAAGGTGTGGTAATATATCATAGAATTACGAGTTGAGCTCGCATTAATGTGATGGGTGCTGCAACCCCTAGTTGCCGCCCTTAGCGCCCAACTCTCAACCCTTAGCGATTACGCGAACCACTTATTTCATTTAACAACCTTTGAACCAAATTATTTCATTTTAGAATTCTTACTAAGGTATATATGTACTTAAGTTATTTCAATAATAACATATTCAAAAATTGATCAATTTGTCTCTCTGTTGCCTTTTGTATAAAACAATTCAATTACAATTCAATTCAATTTATTCATTTATAATTGACATACACATCACAAACTTAAATTTAAATCGTGTACATTAACAAAAATAGAAAATAAGCAAGAATTCTATTGCTAAAGGTGTAGAAGAAACCCGCTTCGGAAAACTCCTTCAGACACACGGAACATATCAATATCCAATGAGATATTCGTATGTCCAAGCTCAAAACTCAGTAAGGGACATTTTTGTAGTACGATTTTTTTGCATTTTTGGACTTAGTAGTTTCTACTTAGTCCAAAAATGCAGAAAAAAACATACTACAAAAAAAAAGTCCCTTACTGTGTTTTAAGTTTGGACAGCCGTATTGTTCAACATAGCGGTAGCTCTTCCTACAGGCATAACCATCGGCAGGTTGGTCCTGTGTATAGGAATGTGAAACAACCTATGTCGACGCTGTCTTATGTAACTAACGTAAATTCCAGACTTCCATATTCTTCTTCATCTATGTTGAGATGTTGAAAAATGATGTAAATGAATTAATGTTTGAGTACTCCTGGGTACAGACAGAACTCATTGTATTCTTTATTATCAGTTGTACCCGCATCCCGCATACAGCGTTCAATTAGGGCAGGTATTGTAAACCCATGTACCACGAAGGTCACATACTCTGATATTATGCATAAATTTATTAAAATATTTGATAAAAAATAAAGACCACTAAATGTTAATAATACCATGAACATACATAATTTAAATTTTATTTTAATAATATTTTTAACTTTTATTATTTATTTTCAATTCAATTCAAACCCTTATCCGCACCCCAGTGGTGCATAGGGCACTGTATTATATAAACACAGTGGGATCTTGATCGTTAACACACGAAAGAAAGGTGATCAGCCCTCCGCTTCAGGTACCAGTCCAGGGTAATATTGAATAATTAGTAGAGTGAAAAAATCACTTATATTTATTTGACCCCCCTGGGAATCGAACCTGGTACCTCCAGAGCGGTAGCCGAGCGCGCTGACCATTACACTACGGAGGCGGACATTAATTATTTATTTTATTTTATTTAATATGGTCACTGTTATATATTAATACAACTATTTAATTTAATATTGTCATTTGTTTTATTATTTATTTAATTTAATTTAATATGGTTACAAAAGTTATTGTATATTTTTAATTACTTTTCCAGACATTTCTACTTTTACAAACTTAAAATTAATAACGCAGTTCTCTCCAGTAAAGAGACTAAGCTCTTGTGCTTACAGAGGGATTTATACACATTATTATTGTTTATGTTTGTTGGTAATACATGTGTGTTTTTTTTTTCTTTTTCTTTTAGTTGCTAATACAACTTTATCTTTAAATCTATTATATATATTTCGTATGCATTTTGCATTATTTACAAACGCCATATGCTTGTATGTTGGCAAAATGCAATGAAAGTTACTGAAGGAATGCATCGAAACACGTGTCACAATAGATTTAGTGAAATAGTGGTAAGAAATAGTGGTATTAATCAAGTTAAATTTAAATAAAAAAGGCTCGATTTTCATTCAATTTTTAAGTTCACCTATTGAGAACATCTATGTTCTCGAAATTAGTCGTCAATAATCTCAAAAGTGGTCTTAAGAAGTGTTTTATTTCATATTTTAATGATCGTTCTTTAAATATCAATAGATATCGCTCGTGTTTTGCTTATTGATCTTGCGAAAGTGTGTTTTTATCTTAAATTTGTAAGGAATGGAAAACAATTCAATAAATATCGACAATTTGTACCAATAATAAAACCTACAGTTAAACCGACGCTTTTTTAATGAAAACTACAGCAAAAACTAAAGACAACGTTTTGAATACGTCCAAATATTTTCTCGTGTTTCTCATGTGTGTGATTATAAATCCAGGATTCAGATCTCACATACAAATAAAAGAGTTTCTGCTCAACAAAAAGCTTCGTTTCAACTCACTGATAGATGTCTCTAGTGAAGTTCTAGTGATTCAAGAAGAACGTTTCGAAATTGGTTCATATATTACATATAGAACTTCCAAGAATTTGAGTAGTTTGGTTGTCAATAATGGGTAGAATCGGTGAACGTTACACGTGTGTAAAGTGATGACTTAAACCAGCCTTTTACCGTCGTCAGCCCCGTAAATGCCCAGACTTCCATATTCTTCTTCATCTTTGATGAGTCAAAAAACAATATGAAAAACTATAGGGTAAATATAAATGAAATATACATTTGGTTTCGTAAAAAAAACTATAGATGTTTCATCTCAAGTTACGGCACCTATAATATAACATTTGTAGAGAAAATAATCCACTGTCTGATATAATAAATTATTTAAAAAAAAACAGTCTAAAACAAAACCATCAATATACGTTTATCAAGTAATGTTACACAATCAAAGAGATACTGCTTTAATCTAGAAAACTAAAATGAAAACGATCCACCTCTTTTAGTAGGCTATTAAGCGGACCAATCATTATCCCGACAGGCATTTACGAAGGTAATGTCCGACTCCGTAGTGACGTGTAGTAGGTCCGTAGTTAGGTGGTTAGGTTAGGTCACGTTATATAGGGTATTTGGCTGTCTAAATAAATTTCTAAAGGTATCCCAACTTGATATGAAACATCTATTGTTCCTCTTTATATGAAATAATATGGAGGTCTGGGCTTCCCAGGGCTTACGACCTGGCATTTGGCTGGTTTACGCGATCACTTTATACACTTATGTATTGTTCACCACTCTGCCCATTATTGAACATCCATTTAGCATTAATTATTGAAACCTGTATATATGCGATGGTCTCAGAACCTTCCATATGTCAGTACGATTTTCGATACGTTTGGAAATATGGCTGATTGTTTAAATTTATATTTTTATTAATTAATTCGGCTGTCAATTTGTGGCTATACCTATCCATTCGTAATTTAAGTTTTACTTGGTAAATTCCACTGTTTGTTAAATTCTATTATGACCGTGTTTCGATGCATTCCGCATCATTTTAAAGCGCGTATGTGAAGTTTTGTCTAAATTTTAGTGTTGTATCCTTTGGATGCTGTAGGATGAAGAGGAGGCAGTAGCTGTTTCTTATTATTATTTATTTTTATCATTGGAAACAGAGACAATTTTAAATTCATAAATTATATTAAATTTTAAAATGAAACACGGATTTTTTGAGTCAACTAAATTGTATTTTATTATTATTAAATAATAATAATAAAACCCTTATCCGCACCCCTATGGTGCATAGGGCACTGCGTCATATAAACGCAGTGTTATCTTGATCGTTTTCACAAGAAGGAAAGGTGATCAGCCCTCCGCTTCAGGTACCAGTCCAGGGTAATATTGAATAAATATTACAGTGAAAAAATCACTCATATTTATTTTACCCCCCCTGGGAATCATACCCGGATCCTCCAGAACGGTAGCCGAGCGTGCTGACCATTACACTACGGAGGCGGACAAAATTTAACATTATTGTTAAAACACATAAATTTTTTTTTGACAATTGTTTCGCCTTGCTTTTTAATTTTCAAACTAACGACAAACATTAAACATTATACTTAAAATGTAACTTTGTTTTAAAATCACTATAAATATTTTATTATAACTTAATTATAATGTCTACCGGTTTCGAAGCTAACCGCTTCTTTATCAAGACTAATTAATACTAAAACACTATCTACTTAACACAATTTAAACAATTTCACGGTTAGGCAAAGGAGCTTGGGTAGATCTCAAGTGGCTACCCAAGCTTGGGTAGATCTCAACATTTTAGAAATAAAACGGAAAATCACGAAGTTAGTGCTTCAAATATAAATTACATTAAACATTAGTTTGTAAATACCATAAATTTTATTTTCATGTGTTTAACATTAAAATACAATTTAGTAGACTTAAGCGTAGAATTTTGTTTTGATTTTAACATTTGATATATAAATTAAAATGGGGTTCTACAAATTAAACGCCAAATCTATAAAATAATTTTAAATTCATTCAATGGCGTCGGTTGACGATCCCTGTATGGGATTTTACCACCAGCAGCATACCGTACATGTGTACTTATAATACACCATAAGGTAAGGTACATTTCATATATTGGCGAGAGAGTATCTAGCAAGATTTCGATGTGGGTACCCCTAGGTTCGAGCGAGCCGCTATACGAATATGTCGCTCCACCGGCCTTTTATGAAGAGGGATAAATACGAGGGATATTTTATGGTACACGAAGATATTAGTGAAGGTCCTCACCAAAAAGTTACATTTTAAAGATTTCTTTAAAAATCATTTAAATGCAAATCTGTTCTCTTTACTGTATTCTATCGAAATCTTAATTAAAGTTGTGACAAAACGTGACCAATCCTGTATTAAACCAATATGAAATCATTAAATCGCATCAAAACGTAACAATTTTACAAGCTGGAATTCCTGATTACTTAAAATCATTCATAATGAAAATGTAACGTTTTTGTGAGGACCTCCACATTTTAGGCAAACTATTCGTCTCTCTTGCAAAATACGGGCACAATTCACACAAATCCGCTGCCAAATTTGCGATCAAGATTTTGAACCAACGGGTTTTCATTTTCATTATTTTTTTTTAAATCGGGGTTGCCAGATGAATGAGCCCAAAAAAACAGAGGTTATCTAAATAATACGGTGAGAAAATACATATTTTCATTAATTGATTCCGCAGTCGCTTTGCGTTAAAGCCTTACTCGTAATAATTTAATTCATAAGCGTACGGTCGAGCTGAGAGCCGAACGTTACTGACGCCCATTTTTCGTCTAGAATATATCGTAGTCGTATAGGAGAAAGTGACCAACTAACAAAACGTAAAATGTTCAGGAGGGCCATTAGGGTCACTTTTGCTTAGCAAGAAAATATACATCATTGCAGTTAGTCATTTTTAACAAGTCAATATATATATTATACTTTCAAGTTTAAAATCCTTTCTGATTTTTTTCAGGGCATTAAAGCTAGTAAGATATCAAATAGTCAATGATCACGTTTTGTAAAAAATGCACTTGGTCACTTTCACCTGTATTACATGTTTATTGGATTTTTTGTTTTTGATTTTAGAATATAATTATTGGAAAAAAATTCAAATATTTTTTTAACTCCTTACTTTTCAATAACTCTTTTTTTTCAAAATCATATTTTGATTTCGAAGAAAAACTTATTTTTTCAACAAAAACAACATTTTTACGAAATCTATGTATTATGAAGATGGAAATTATGTAAAAATAATGTAAAAGTCACCATCACAAGGTTTTATTTTATGACAAAATTACATACAAATATCCACAGATGTCATTACTGTTCAAATAACATCACACCAACTGACAGATAGACTTCGACGTTCATTAACGTCGATACTCCTTTGAGGAAAATTCGCAACGACGTTCATTTACGTCTATACTCCTGGAAAGGTAAATATTTTAATGAGGGTCACATAGAACCTTCAATTCTCCATAGGTAGGTACTTTTGCATTAAAAAAATCAAATAAACAATAAAAGTATTAAACTGGTCATCAGATAAATAAACGCGCGTAAAACTCGTTTCTGACAGTTGACATTTGCTGGGGGGCCTTTTTTCTATGGTTCAAAATTCTAATTTCGAATTCGAAGCGGGAAAATTAGCTGGCCGGTGTTGCCATAAGTCACGGGCGCCATACACGCTCGAGTTTGCTCAAGGATATATTTTCAATTTAAACACCGGTGCCTCGACCATAGATTTTCCCTAATGCAGATTACGGCCCGCTCCCCCCTCCCGTCCATAGAGAACGCCCGCGTACGGAATTCGAGCGCTTATATTTGTGCCGTTAATCACGATTACTCTGAATTCGCACCGTTGACAATCTGTTTGAACGTATCGAAATGCTCCTTCTGCCCTCTGCGAACAGACAAATAATATTCATAGACGTTAGTAATATGTATTAGTATATAACCACTCACCGACATTTTTTGTCTCTTCGTCAGGACAATCACTACAACAGCAAACAATACTGCACGTCACTACCGTAGCACTATACACACACTAATACCTACATAAAATGTTGATCATACGCGACCCGATTTTGGTCGACCCGAAGACCAACATGCACTAAGGTTAGCAGAACAAACGTGCTCTAAGATACGAGGTCTGACATGCACTTGGGTTGAATAGTGCTATGGTAGTGACGTGTTGTTTGCATGCTGTTGTAGTGATTGTCCTGACGAAGAAACGGGTACGTTTCGAAACCGGTAGACAAAAAATCTCGATGAGTGGTTATATACTAATATTATTAACATTTTTGTTAAAAAAATGTGAAAATGATTAACTGCAAAGTAAATGCTTTAAATATTAATAATATAATTTCACTATAGTTAGCTACGTTTTTATTTTCCATTATAGTTTACTCATTTGTGTTGTACATTTTTGACATCTCAACATAGATGAAGAAGAATATGGAAGTTTTGGCATTCATAGGGCTGACGACCGTCATAGGCTTGGTCAAGTGATCACTTTACACACATGCATTCACCAATTCTACCCATGAATCGGAACTCTGAAAAGATGTTTCCTCATTTACGTTGTGTGGATGAAAGGATTGCCAATTTTTTGACCTTGGTTCATTCCTATATTAGTATTACTGAGTAGCTCTAACCGAGCGACTGGATTCTTGGAGAGACAAATCTAGAATGACGAATTTCGACAGAAACTTTGTCCCGTTTTTAAGTCTAGAGAAATAAAGCCTAACCTTTATGTTCAAATGTCTACAATTCACAAGAAAACGTTTTTATATCCATCCTTGTGGTTCATTGAAATTGTTTATTATAAAGATATGTACGTGAGAATTGAAATCAGCTGTTCAGCGTCCGCCATTTTGAGATTCTCATCTCCCGCCATTATCGCCGCCATCGTTAGTTCCCTGCAGATCTCCGCTAATTGGTCGAAACTTGCTGGATGGATGGCGGATTTTTCTATTATTTTTTCTCCGCTCTTGCCTTTGTACTCGTCCGGTCGCCTCGGCGAATGCTCGCGCCAGATGCGACACTCGAGTGTCGAGTGCCGCGTCGTTTTGACATATTTCTGTATAGTAGGGGGGGGGGGGGGTAAGGTCCTACGTATATCAAGAGATTTTACAGGAAAAGCAGAAATATATTTAGAAAAGATTAAATATTTTAGTTTATTTTTTGACATCTCATCAAAGATGAAGAAGAATATGGACATAAAATTAGATATCAATCCCAAACACATTTGATTTGTTTGATTTACAACATTTTGAGTGTGTCCAAATACTTGTTCACAAAATCTGGATTATCTCCAATTACAGGAGTTATTTTCATATTATTTTTTTCACATCTCATCAAAGATGAAGAAGAATATGGAAGTCTGGGCATTTACGGGGTTGACGACCGTCATAGGCTGGTTTAAGTGATCACTTTACACACGTGTAACATTCACCAATTCTACCCATTATTGACAACCACAATACTCAAATTCTTGGAAGTTCTTTATATATGAACCAATTTAGAAACCTTGTTCATGAATCACTAGAACTTCACTAAAGACATCTATTGGTGAGATGTAAAGAAGCCTTTTTTTAAGCAAAAACTCTTATATTAGTATGTGAGATCCGAATCCTGGATTATAATCACACACATAAGCTAATAATAAAAATGAAAATGATATTTTCTGGCGTTTCTCATGTGTGTGATTATAATCCAGGATTCGGATCTCACATACTAATATAAAAGTTTCTGCTTAAATAAAGGCTTCTTTACATCTCACCAATAGATGTTTCTAGTGAAGTTCTAGTGATTCATGAACAAGGTTTCTAAATTGGTTCATATATATATAGAACTTCCAAGAATTTGAGTAGTGTGGTTGTCCATAATGGGTAGAATTGGTGAATGTTACACGTGTGTAAAGTGGTCACTTAAACCAGCCTATGACGGTCGTCAGCCCCGTAAATGCCCAGACTTCCATATTCTTCTTCATCTTTGATGAGATGTCAAAAAAATAATTTGTTTGATAATGTCAATCAAATTGTTATCATATATATATGTAAATAAAAGTAGAATTCAATCCAATAACCTTGTTTAAATTTGGTTAAACATATTATCCAAAAAAATGGAATGCTAAAAACTGTCTGCATTTACAATAAATATTGCTTTTAATATCCAAAATAAATTAATGAATTATTTTGTTTACATCTCATCAAAGATGAAGAAGAATATGAAAGTCTGGGCATTTACGGGGCTGACGACCGTCATAGGCTGGTTTAAGTGATCACTTTACACACGTACGTGTAACATTCACCAATTCTACCCATTGTTGATAACCACACTACTCAAATTCTTGGAAGTTCTATATATTGTACATATATGAACTAATTTTTGAAACATTTTTCTTGAATCACTAGAACTTCACTAGAGACATCTATTGGTGAGATGAAAATAAGCTTTTTATCGAGCAGAAACTCTTTTATTAGTATGTGAGGTCTATATGTATGTCTATATCGCGCACTCCTTTCAAGAACGTCATAAATCAAAAATCGACAATTTTCAGTTGTGCATGTTTTCGGAATGCCCAGAAAATGTACTATATTCCAGCAAAAGAGAAATATTTTTAACTTAATATTTACCCGCTACAGGGCAAAAAATGTTGTTTTTGCATTTTGAAAAAGAGGTATTATTTAATTATTTTTTAAAGTAAACTGAATATTTTTCAAATGGACAAAAAACTTTCAGATTTTACCTAAAAAGATCTGTTACACAGTAAAAAGTTCAATAAGTGGCTTGATATTTATTTTTAATACATTGTATTATATTTTTAAACTTTAAAAACGTTCTCCTGAAAAATCAAGTTTTTTGATTTATGACGTTCTTGAAAGGAGTGAGCGATATGTCTTTATCGGATATTTTTGCTTTAACCGTTTTTGTATTGAAATTCTATTTTTAATTGGATTAAAAATACAGTATATAAAACAAATATTCCTCACGGATTCGGTTCATTAAGCGCAGGTATTTTGATTGGGGAACTTCGCCAGATGTTCGAGCGTTCAGTGTGGTTTTCTGCGGCCCTGGTGCTTCCTACATAATGGGATCGTGCCAGAAGGGAATCCGGCTCTCTTCGCCCGCGGCACGTTCTGCGTACATACTACCCAGTACCTCCCTCGTCTCCTGCGCTCCCGATCACACCCGGGGCGAACACACATTATCACTTAGCGGGGGTGACGTCACTAAAAATAATACTTGCTTAAGCAAGTATTAAAATTACTTGAGAGGGTATAATTAAGGGAATGCACAATTTATTCAATCAACGGCCGACCGCCGGAGAGGTATTTTATTTATTGTTTCGGCATTCACTTTGTAAAAGAAAAACACTTGTTTTTTAGCACTTTAGTTTATTTTATTATAACGACTAGTTTTGGAAGCTATGCTTCCATCTTCAGGTATAAATGTAAACATTAATTATTTTTTATTTTTTAATATACTGTAAATTATTTCAAAGAAACCACGCAGGAATTCAACCTTTGGTTCCATTTAAGGAGCTTTTAGAGAATATGTTGTAAATTATTTACTATTCATTAATATACTGTAAATTATTTACTATGTATTAATATACTGTAAATTATTTCAAAGAAACCACACAGGAATTCAACCTAAGGTGTCATTTAAGGAGCGCTTAGAGAATATACTGTAAATTATTTACTATTTATTAATATACTGTAAATTATTTACCATGTATTAATATACTGTAAATTATTTCAAAGAAACCACACAGGAATTCAACCTAAGGTTCCATTTAAAGAGCGCTTAGAGAATATACTGTAAATTATTTACTATTTATTAATATACTGTAAATTATTTTCAAAGAAACCACACAGGAATTCAACCTAAGGTTGCATTTAAGGAGCACTTAGAGAATATACTGTAAATTATTTACTATTTATTAATATACTGTAAATTATTTCAAAGAAACCCCACAGGAATTCAATCTAAGGTTCCATTTAAGGAGCGCTTAGAGAATATACTGTAAATTATTTACTATTTATTGATATACTGTAAATTATTTACTATGTTTTAATATACTGTAAATTATTTCAAAGAAACCACACAGGAATTCAACCTAAGGTTCCATTTAAGGAGCGCTTAGAGAATATACCGTAAATTGTTTACTATTTATTAATATACTGTAAATTATTTACAATGTATTAATAAACTGTAAATTATTTCAAAGAAACTACACAGGAACTCAACCCAAGGTACCATTTAAGGAGCGCTTAGAGAATAAACTCTAAATTATTAACTATTTATTGATATACTGTAAATTATTTCAAGGAAACCCCACAGGAATTCATCTTAAGGTCACAGGTTTAAGACGATCCCCAATGAAAGGAATGAGCAAAGCTGTGTGCATTTTACCATATTGTAGAAATTGGTTTATCGACTCGAATAAAGTTGAAAGAACCGCGCTCATTGGAAATTTGATTTCGTCTTGGCGCAAGTTTTGCAGTGGTAGTTCCGGCTGCTGTCGCAAGATGGCGCCACTATGTATCTACTGCTGGAAATTAAATTGGAAAACCGACTCGTAGTGCCGCCTACCGCCAGATGGCGTCTCGAATGTTTACTGAGAATTTAATGCGAATATTGTGCGTTAAAGCTGTAAAAGTTTGCTATATTTATATATATATATATATATATATATATATATATATATATATATATATATATATATATATATATATATATATATATACATATACATACATACTTCTACTCTTCTGTCTTGACATACACTCATCTCTCGTACGTCATGCATGCTCTCCGATTACGTAGACTTTTGACACCACCAGATTTTAGGTTCTGATGATCGTGCCAAGTCTTTTACGGTCGTCCTCTTTCTGTTGTCTCGCTATCTACCATCTCTCGTTATCCATTCGCTCCACGTGCCCATACCACCTTAAAGAACTCTTCTTTATACTTATGTTTGTACTCACTCTTTTCAACAACGTCATATATAAAAAAATGATTTTTTAGGAGATCGTTTTTAGAGTTTAAAAATATAATGTAATATATTAAAAATAAATATCCAGCCACTTATTGAACTTTTTACTGTGCAACAGATCTTTTTAGGTAAAACCTGAATGTTTTTTCTCCATTTGAAAAATATTTAGTATATTAAAAAAAAAACAATACATTTTCTTCAAAATGCAAAAACAACACTTTCTACCCTGCAGCGGGTAAATATTAAGTTTAAAATATGCCGCTTTTGCTGGGATACAGTACATTTTCTGCGCATTCCGAAAACATGCACAACTGAAAATTTACGATTTTTGAAATATGACGTTGTTGAAAGGAGTGAGCGATATGTTAAATATGCACCTCTGAAATTTCTTAATTTGGTTGGTGTACCTTGAATAGAAAACACTGATCTAGACTATCTTCATCCTCAATTAGTCCGGATTATCGAAGTTCTACTGTATTAAAAATCTCAAAGCTGTGATTTTTCTTCTTAGGCATACTTCACAATGTGGATTTATTGCGCGACGTGAAGTAATCTAAGAAGTTAGGTAATGAAAGAGAAAAGTAAATAGTAGAGAGAATGTATTATTAATAGGGGAGGGAACGTAGAGGATTGAAATTGGAAATGAATCGTGAAAACTGGCCGCAGCTGCCGCGGAGTACCGCAAGGCGCCGCCATCCGGCTTGAGCCAGTAGCGCCACGTGGCGTTTAAAATATTATCCTTTCTGGGGGTACAAAAATTGATTTCCGACTTTCTCTGGGGAGCTGGTTCTTTTTACATGAAAAAATTCATTAAATCGTATGTATTATGAAGATATCAATTACAATGATTAAAGAAAACACTTCGTTTTTTACCACTTGAGTTTTATTATAGACTACATGTTTCAGAAGTTAAACTTCCATCATTCAGGTCTGTATAATAACTTATATTATACAGACCTGAATGATGGAAGTTTAACTTCTGAAACATGTAGTCTATAATAAAACTCAAGTGGTAAAAAACGAAGTGTTTTCTTTAATCATTGTAACATGTCTTACCACAAAGTTAATGAGAAACAATAAATAAAAGGTATCAATTATGTTAGAATAATTATTTTTATAGAAAAACCTCTTCGAAATATTTTTCAATTATGACAAAATTACACACAAATATCCACAGATATCATTGCTATACATGTTACATCATACTAACTGACAGACGGACTTCGACGTTCATTAACGGTTATACTCCTTAAAAGAATATTCGCACCGACGTTCATTTACGTCCATACTCCTGGAAAGATAATACAATTTTTCACTTCAAATTGGATGTTTTACGTATCAAATTGGACGTTTGACAAACCAAACTGAACGCATTTCAAATTAAAGTTTTCAGAGGAGATTTTCAATACTACTTTGAATCATGAGTACTACTTTGAATTCTTTCTTTTTTATAAAATAAAATATAACGCCCAATTTACTTTGTAATACTTCAAATTTTATTTGTTAAACGTTCAATTTTTATTTAAAAAAAAAAGAGAAATATTTATGTTTTCATTATTTATAGAAATATTTCAATTTCATACTATTTCTGTGAGCCTGAGCGGCTCATTATTAGAAATAGGTATCAAATTGTTGTTGAGTGGGTTCGAACCGAGAAAATCTGACTTAAGAGTCCGCGACACTAACCACGGGACCACAACCCGAATCTTGATTTGTAAGGCGTTTAATTTGGTTAATAAAACGTAAAATTTAAAGTGAAAAACCTGTAAGATATAACTTACTTCACAACATTTTGAATGTGATCAAACACTTGTATTTTTGTTTTTCAACTCAAATTATTTATTTTTATTAAAAAATGCCACGAGTTGGCGGTATGCACATGCTTAAAAAGTGATTTCGAGTGCAAAGAATATTTTATCCCTTGAAACTAACCTATGAAAAAAACTTTAAAGTAGAACTGTTACCAGTATACGTATATAGAACCAAAGTGTAACTTTTTTATTCACACAATTTTTGTATCTTTGAAAGCACTGCAGTAAATGTGTCATTATCCGTGGATTTACCTTATATATATACATATATATATATATATATATATATATATATATATATATATATATATACATATATATATATATATACATATATATATATATATATATATATATATATATATATATATATATTCATATATATATATATATATATATATATATATATATATATATATATATATATATATATATATATATATATATATATATATATATATATATATATATATATATATATATATATATATATATATTTATATAAATATATATATATATATATATATATATATATATATATATATATATATATATATATATATATATATATATATATATATATATATATATATATATATATATATATATATATATATATAAATATATATTTATATATACATATATTATTTATGAAAGAAAAAGGGGTAAAAAACCTATGACTGTCAGATTATCAGCTGTCTTAATACCAGACTTAATACCCATATTTTTCTTCACTTATGTCGAAATATCAATAAATAAAAATTGGTTTATTTTTTATTATATTTTACGAGTTTCCCGCCACGCGCCGCCCTTGAGTTTCAACCCTAGAAGTTACAACCCCTCCGTACTCTCCCGGACACAGGTGTTCCAGCACAGCCTGTTCGTACAATCTACCTTCACACTTGCGCGACGCAAGTAATATCTTTCAGAGGCTAGATAGGAAGAAGAAGAAAAAAACTATAATTACTTTAATACTGTGAATGTGATGGACAGCTTATTCCAAATAAATCTTTTCTTTTTTTATGTATAAATCTTCTTTTGCGTCACTATTTTTTACGCAATATGTAAATGTTCATGTTCATTTAAAATCCAGATTTTTGTTGTTTAAGCATAAAAATACGCGTTGAATATAATTAAATACGAATTAAAAATATTTTTAAAATTCTTATTTAAATTCAAAGTTTACTGGGAAAAAGCATTATTTCTCAATATGTATGTATCTATTGTGACACGTGTTTCGATGTATTCTGCATCGTTTTCAAAGGTCACAACAAACACGCGTCAAAATAGATTCTAAGAGATGCTAGTGTTTACCGAGTAAAATTTTGATGAAAAATGAATTGATAATATCAATTAATTTAATAATTTTACTAATTATCACTACTTTATAATATTACTAATCTATCTTTAAAATTCCATACTGGTATTTGATGATTTTTTGTTTACATTAAGTTAATAAAGAAAAGTCTAATTTTTACATTATTTTTTGACATCTCAACATAGATGAAAAAGAATATGGAAGTCTGGGCATTTAAAAAACTTCCGTCATAGGCAAACAAATAATTCCTAATTGTAGATAATCCCTGATTTGTGATCTGATTTGGATATTTATATATATATATATATATATATATATATATATATACATATATATATATATATATATATATATATATATATATATATATATATATATATATATATATATATATATATATGTTGTGCATGTTTTCGGAATGTTCAGAAAATGTACTATACCCCAGCAAAAGCGTCAAATTTTAAACTTAATGTATACTTGTTACAGGGCAGAAAGTGTTGTTTTTGCATTTTGAAGAAAAGGTTTTGTTTAATTATTTGCTTAAATATACTAAATATTTTTCAGATGGAGAAATAACATTCAGGTTTTACCTAAAAAGATCTGTTGCACAGTAAAAAGTTCAATAAGTGGCTTAGTATTTATTTTTAATACATTTTATTATATTCCTAAACTTTAAAAACAATCTCCTGAAAAAACAAGTTTTTTGATATATGACGTTGTTGAAAGGAGTGAGCGGTATATTTTGTTGGATTAAAAAACCTTTTATTAAACAGAGACCCTTTTATTTTAATATTCACAACATTCATATTAAAAATAGCTCCTAAAAGGAGAAAACCCAGATTTTGACACACTCAAAATATTGTAAATAGTCAAGTATCCATCGCACCATCGAACGGGGGTGAGAATCCTTACAAACAATCGCAGTCGATATATTAAATTTCTTCAGTTTGAAACCTTTACCCTCCAGGCGAGTGACAGGTCTGGAATGGTGGAATGGTGGAATGGCGGGGTGGCATACTCCCCTCTTCCCATTCATCCCTTCGTCGCTACATCCCCCGAGACGCAGGTGTTCGCAAGTACTGCAAAACCTACCTCCTACCCAGTATGTACCGTACATACCGCACCCAATTTCCAAACCCTTTTCGATATTGGCGTCAGATTAATTATCCACTATAAAATAAGCATTTGTTGGTCTTAAAATTAAACTTACCTATTTTAATTTATTTTTATTTTTCTTCTTCTATCTCTTGTATGTATCTTATGGTGCATAGGGCACTCCAGCGTAAGGAAACCGTATTATCTTGATAAACTCAGCTTGGGCCAATTCAAAATTGGCGTTAGATCAAAAAATCATAGTAAAATAAGCATTTATTTGTCTTAAAATTAAAGTACCTTCCTCCCGTCGACCGAGTTCGTAAATTAAGTATGATATTAATTTTTTTTCTTCTAACTCTTGTCCCGACCCCATGGTGCATAGGGCACTGCATCGTTTAAAAGCAGTGTTATCTTGATCTTCAAATACATGAAAGAAAGGTGAACATCCTAGCTTGAGATTTCTGTCATGATGATTGCCAACCTTCAGCGTGGATTGGCGCAATAAAAAGGAGAAAAATAAAATAAGAATATATTTTTAATGAAATGAGATATCCTTAGATATATTACTCAAATTATCTAAAAATAAAAATAAAATACTTAAAAATAAAATTAAGCTTTTACGTACGCTATACGAGTACATTAAATACAAATTTGTGGTATTTTTTGTAACCAATCCTCGAATTTAATGTTCCCTGTTTCTTGGTGAAATGATTTCAAATTTAATGTTATCTTTGATCCAAAACGTCTGCCTTCCATCTGTCAAAAATACATGGATTCAAAGGCTTTCCCATATCAAAGAAAACTAACTGTACTTTGCTTACGATCTTGCACAATTTTATCTGTCATACCTTCTGCCTTTCATCGTGGATTTGCTAGTAAATAATACTATAACATTCTATATTTATACATATGGTGTCCCAAAAGTTATAAACCACGTAATTTTTTAATTTTTTTATTATTTATTTACATAAATAGTATACATTTATTTAAAGAACTATTATAAACATATTTAAAATGACCCCCCAAGCCACCTTGTGTGTCTTGTCGGTGGAGTTCTTTTAACATACTTTTTATTGTTCTATACATTTTAACCTAATACACACAAAAAAGAGAGAAAAAAATTAGAAAATAACTATTTTACAATTTTCATAGAATTAACTCTTGATCATTTACCCATTCCTTTATTTTCCCTTTGCTCCATATTTTATTTTGACCTCTAACCTCCGTCGGCAACAAATTAAAAAATGTTTGGAACGATATATTGCAGTGTTGGACTCCCATATTTATTGTTGATTCTTGGGACTATCAAACCTTCGTTGTGAGTAAATCGTGTATCATGGTTTAGAAGATTGTGACATTTTTGTTTAGCTTGTTGTTCAACGATGATACTAGTCCACAATATTTCACGTACCGGAAGTAACTTTTAATGTTTTTTATCAAGATTGGATTGTCCCTTTGATTATATGTATATACGACTGGGTACAATTTTTTGATATTGCAGATTTTGAACCATTTTTAAATTTGTTTTCGTCGAATGTCCCCAAGACTTAATTCCATATCTTATATGGGTTCTACTAAAGAACAATAAATAAATAATTATAAAAAAGTGTGATTTGTTGATTTTTTGGCTTATTAGGAATTAACTGAAATATTTTAATGAAGTTGGAAGCATAAGCGTAGGAAAATTAAGAATATCATGCCATTTTTATTATACCATATGTATGTTTTAAAAACAATAATTTTCAAAAATATACACTTTTGAAAGCAAGGCTTATATTTACAATATTTTGAGTGTGTCCAAATACTTTTTCACAAATTTGGATTATCATCAATTATAGGAGTTAATTTTCATACTGTTTTTAAACATCTCAACATGTCTCTAGTGAAATTCTAGTGATTCAAGTAAAATGTTTCGAAATTGAATCATATATATAGAACTTCCGAGAATTTGAGTGTAGTTGTCAGTCACTTAAACCAGCCTATGACGGTCGTAAGCCCCGTAAAAGCCCATACTTCCATATTGTTCTTTATCTATGTTGACATGTCAAAAAAATATTTATAAGTTTTTCAAAGAGATCAATTTTCTAGGCTAAATATAGAGGTCCTAAACCAAAACGTTACATCCATTATAAATGATTTTAAGTAATCAAGAATTCTAGCTTGTAAAATTGTTACGTTTCGGTGCGATTTATTGATTTCATATTGGTTTAACACGGGATTGGTCACGTTTTGTCGCAACTTTAATTGAAATTTCATTAGAATACAGAAAATATAACAGATTTGCATTTAAAGGATTTTTTGTGCAATATTGGAAATGTATCTTTTTGGTGGGGACCTCCACAAATGGGATGATAATTTTAGGCACCCCCTGTATTTACATGGCCGAGACGAGGCGGTACAAAGTGAGTTAATGAGGCACTATGAGGTTGGCAATAGTGGATGCTGCACATGACCTCAAAGCCGACCAAAGGGTAGATGCCTGGGGGCATTTTTGAGAGTTGTAAAGAGTGTTGTTTACGAATCCCGAAAGCCTCATACTATGTAAAATGCTGTTTGAGGTAGCAGGTAAATGAATGGGCGAGTTTGTTGAATATTGAAAAGGAAAATTGAGGAAATGAAAAGGATTGTAATCTTGAATTTGGTGGCATTTAAAATCTGTTTCGTTTTCCTTACGTATAACCGTATGTACGCCTATGGAACACAGTATATAATAAAACCCTTATCCGCACCCCAATGGTACATAGGGCACTGCTTCATATAAACGCAGTGTTAAATTGATCGTTTACACATGAAGGAAAGGTGATCCCCCACCTGCTTCAGGTACCATTCCAGGGTAATATTGAATAAATATTACAGTGAAAAAAACACTAATATTTATTTGACCCCCTCTGGAAATCAAACTCGGGACCTCCAGAATGGTAGCCCAGCGTGCTGACCATTACACTACGGAGGCGGACAGGGAGTGTTTTTGCCTAGAATTTTCAATCATGAATTACATGAAATTATAGTAACTTTAAACATAAAGAGTAAATCCACTCACGAGTAGGCATAGGCTATGAAACTTATAAAGTTGAAGCCTGAGTATGGTCATGATAAGCGGTGTTGCATAAACCGTAGCTAGATTTCAGAGTCACTTGGACGTTGGGTAATTTAAAAAAAAGGATCACAGTATCTAATGTTTAACAGATAAAGAAGAAAAATATTTATTTATTAGATCATATATATAACGTCGTTTTAGGGAGAAATTACCCTTAGGTTCCTTTAAATTTACGGTGATTTTAACATTTAAAAACCATGGATAAAAACGTTGTAAAAAAGTATATATAAACCACTAAAAAAATATGATTATAACCAGATATTTGCTTTTTCAAAGTAAGTGAAATTTCGCCAAGGTAAATTGCATTTATTGTGAGTTTATTTTAAATATATTTGAATAATAATTAATTCATTTTATTTTTATTAAAAAAAAGGAAATATTTGTGTTTTTTATTATTAACACAAATATTTCAATTTCATACTATTTCTGTGGGCCTAAGGGGAATTCATATTAACGTGAATTAATATAAAGGTATATGAATAATTACAACATTTTGAGTGTGTCCAAATACTTGTTCACAAATCTGGGTTATCTCCAATTATAGGAGTTATTTTTCATATTATTATATTTCATATATATATATATATATAACGTGGTAATATTTTTCTTTGTAAATTGGGTGTAAATAATATGTAAAGTGCGTGTATAATAATAAAATAAACAATGTGTTACTTTGTAACTAAAGTTTATTCTTAATTTATCTTTATAATATTTTTCCATCTATCTATCTGATTCTGACAGTTCAGAATATTATATTTTTTCTATCTGATGTCTTTTGTTTTATTCGACGCATGCGACATCTGGTGGTAGAACTGTTTTATGTAGGAACTATTTGTAAGTACTTAATAAAATGTATAGGTAGGTACCTAGGTATTTTATTACACACACATATATATATATATATATATATATATATAATATATATATATATATATATATATATATATACATATATATATATATATATATATATATATATATATATATATATATATATATATATACACAATATATAATAGGCAGTGATGGCCAGGGCACTCAATTAAACACTCGTACATTTAATCTCATCATTTATCGAATACTAATAAGATTATTTTAAGAGTACAATGGCTGCGTTTGATTCCTGAGGCATTATTTATAAGTTCATTTTACTTTTGTTGACTGGGCGTGAGCTCTCCATTCCCTAACTCTGTCTTCACAACAATAAATGCTGGAACTTAATTTGTTTTGCGAACGAATCCCAGCATCGGCAAAAGTTTTTGACTCCGACGGTTTTCTTAGAAGACGGTAGATAACATTATAGAGAACTACGTTTGTTTTATTTTATTTATTACGTATTTTGTCTGCCTCCATAGTGTAATGGTCAGCACGCTCGGCTACCGTTCTGGAGGTCCCGGGTTCGATTCCCAGGGGGGTCGAATAAATATAAGTGATTTTTTCACTGTAATATTTATTGAATATTACCCTGGAAGCGGAGGGCTGATCACCTTTCCTTCGTGTGTAAACGATCAAGATAACACTGTGTTCACATAAAACAGTGCCCTATGCACCATTGGGGTGCGGATAAGGGTTTTATTATATTTATTATTATTATTATGTATTATGTTTGTTATTATATTCTATGGTAGATAATCAGAAATACCTCGCTAGTAATTTGACTGTTTACTTTGGAAGATAATAATGACTTTTTACTTTGGAAGATAATTTGATTTTGGAAGATAATCAGAAATACCTCGCTTGTAATTTGACTGTTTACTTTGGAAGATAATAATGACTTTTTACTTTGGAAGATAATTTGATTTTGGAAGATAATCAGAAATACCTCGCTAGTAATTTGACTGTTTACTTTGGAAGATAATAATGACTTTTTACTTTGGAAGATAATTTGATTTTGGAAGATAATCAGAAATACCTCGCTAGTAATTTGACTGTTTACTTTGGAAGATAATAATGACTTTTTACTTTGGAAGATAATTTGATTTTGGAAGATAATCAGAAATACCTCGCTAGTAATTTGACTTTTTACTTTGGAAGATAATAATGACTTTTTGCTTTGGAAGATAATTTGACTTTGGAAGATAATCAGAAATACCTCTCTAGTAATTTGACTTTTTACTTTGGAAGAAAATAATGACTTTTTACTTTGGAAGATACTTTGACTTTGGAAGATAATCAGAAATACCTCGCTAGTAAATTGACTTTTGTTTATTCTAAATGAGTATTCCTAGGCTACTCTAAGTGAGTGACTGGTTTCTTCCTTGAAACCCTTATCCGCACCCCAAC
Source organism: Brachycentrus maculatus (assembly GCF_059751285.1). Lineage (NCBI taxonomy): Eukaryota > Metazoa > Arthropoda > Insecta > Trichoptera > Brachycentridae > Brachycentrus > Brachycentrus maculatus. Next base: position 685,889 of record NW_028281004.1, on the reverse strand, counting down.
GGTGCATAGGGCACTACATCATATAAACGCAGTGTTATATTGATCCTTAACACATGAAGGAAAGGTGATCACCCCTCCGCTTCAGATACCAGTCCTGGGTAATATTGAATAAATATTAGAGTGAAAAATTAATTTTACTTAATTAAAATGTAAATCAGTTTCCAAGCAAAAAATTAGTCTTGGGAAGAAGCTGTTTGCTTATAATTGTAACCGGTTGACATTATAATTAAGTTTATAAGACATGTCCTGATTTTATTTTTGTAAGTTAAAAAAATATTAAATGTACAGGTCATCCAGAGCGGTAGCCGAGAATGCTGGGTAATATTGAATAAAATAAGAAATAAAATGCATTATCAAAATCACTTGTATTTATTTGACCTCTCCCCCTGGGAATGGAACCCGGGACCTCCAGGACGGTAGCTGAGCGTACTGACCATTACACTACGGAGGTAGCATTGAATAAATGTCCAGTCCAGGGTAGTATTGAATAAATGTTAGAGTGAAAAAATCACTTTAATTTATTTGACAGCCTTGGGAATTGAACCCGGGACCTCCAGAACGGTAGCCGACTATTAAACTATAAAGGCGGATGAAAGTTAGTTAGTTAGTTTATATTTTAATATGAAAAAAAAATCAACTTTTAACTGTTATTCCAGCTCTGGGTGCTGTACGTTTACAGAAGGCACTGGCTTGACTCCTTAACGATAAAAAACACAATAAAATTAACGATTAGACCGAAACAATCAACGGATTATCCGCGTAACAAAAGCCCGACCGAAAATAAGACAGAACCGTAGAAAAACAAGCCATCCATCTCCTTCCTCTTCTTCCTCTTTTGTCTGTGACAACAAGGCCCTCGCCTTCCCGGCCGGCTGTCTTTGTAAATTCAAAGACAATAAATGCGGGATATTTATCGCGAACCTTTTCGGAAATCTGTCTGTTTTCGTCTTTTGTTGGACGCTCTGCGCGAGGGCTGAATCGTCCCCCAACGTCGGCCGCGGGGGGTTCAACTCTTGCAGTTGGCATTCAATGCTGGCTAAGAAAATGGGCGACAACTCACAGTGCGTATTGTGTAGTTTTTGCCCCAGAATTGTAATGAAAATAAATATTAATTATAAAATATTAGCAGGCTCTTCCCGTACACCCTTTGTTTCGGCTAAATGGAAAATAATCTCAATAGATAGCGCACGTTTCTAACATGTTTATCCGTTTTTAATTCAAGTTTTACTTACAATGATTAAAGAAAACACTTCGTTTTTTACCACTTGAGTTTTATTATAGACTACATGTTTCAAAAGTTAAACTTCCATCAATCAGGTCTGTATAATAACTAAAATATAAAATATAAAATTGTTCTATAAATAAGGAGTGGGGAAAGTAAGGGAAAGGGGTTACTTACTTTCCCCTCTCCTTATTTATAGAACTATTTTATATTTTATATTTTAGTTATTATATAGACCTGATTGATGGAAGTTTAACTTCTGAAACATGTAGTCTATAATAAAACTCAAGTGGTGAAAAACGAAGTGTTTTCTTTAATCATTGTAACATGTCTTACCACAAAGTTAATGCCGAAACAATTAATAAAATACAAGTTTTACTTGGTATTGTACAATTATACCTAAAGTGACCACGTCCTATTTTTATATAGTCTGTCCCAATTGAAATCAACATAATTTTTTCATATTTATATTATTTATTCCTCTTATTTTCTTTATCAACATTATACTTAAAGTGACCATATATCCCGTTTTTAGATAGTCTGTCCCAATGTAAAACAACATATTTTTTTCATATTTAAATTATTTATTCCTATTTTCATTATCAACATCCTTTTCTTTTTATTAATACATAAAAATTATGAAAAAATACGTTTTCATGAATATACGTACTGTTATGTAAAAATTGGTGGATGTCCCGTTTTGAGGACAAAAAAAATGGTCAGTTTATATAAACCACTAGTTTTTAAAGCATGTTTTGAAATACACAACTTCCTATATTATTTATTGATTCGGCATTAACTTTGTGGAATGACATGTTGATTATTAAAAAAATAATAACACTTGAATATAACACTTAATCTTCTTCTTCTTCTTTTTGTTGGTCCTAGGGATCTGTCTGTGCCTCCGCATGTCGCTCTTGGGATGTTGACTCCCAGCTGTCTTTCCATCTTTTCGGAGGTCTGCCTGGGGGTCTGCGTCCTTCAGGGTTGCCTTGGAGTAAAATAAAAATACTTTGTGTTCTGATCCACTCACATTTTTATTAACCAACTAGTTTCGGCAACAACCTGTTGCCCCCTTCAGGGTTTAATTTATTACATATAGTAATAAATTAAACCCTGAAGAGGGCAACAGGTTGTTGCCGAAACTAGTTGGTTAATAAAAATGTGAGTGGATCAGAACACAAAGTATTTTTATTTCTCGAAATAATACATCAATATGATCCACAAAGTTAATGCTTTCAATATTCAAAACATCACTATAGTGATTTTAAAACAAAGTTACATTTTAATTATAAAATGGTAAAACACAAAGTCAGTGCTTCAAATGTAAATTATATTGTGAATTTATTTAATCAGATGTAAAACATTGGTTCATCAACCACAAAACGAATTTATCTCAATGAAACTTACAATTTATTTTAAAGCTTAATTCCTTTTGAAGACACACTAAAAGGATTCTCAATGCGTGGCCCTTAATTATCTGAAAATTCACCCCCTAGACGGAGCGGGCTGTGTTATTTTTCCTCCCCAAACTAAACAAGCAACTGGCTGCCCCTCCCAGGGGTTGCGAGTGAAGGAGACATTTTTGATAAATTTATTATCCAGTCAACCCGCCCCAGACGACTCAATTATCCATTCATTGTTTTAGCTGTGCAATGATATTCAATATTTTAGACGAATATTTCGAAAAGTGTGCACGTTACTACAGTGTTCATTTCTTTATAAAATTAATTAATTAACTTTGTTTTTACCACTTTTTTTTAATTAATACAATTAAACCTACCGGTTTCAACTATACATTGTCATCATCAGGGTTTATTTTAAATCAAAAACATTAAAAACATTGAAAAATTCTCTGACCAAAAAATTCCACACACTCATTTTATTTATTGTTTCGGCATTAACTTTGTGGTAAGACATGTGACAATGATTAAAGAAAACATTTGTTTTTATACCACATGAGTTTTATTAAAGACTACTAGTTTCGGAAGCTAAACTTCCATCGTCAGGTCTGAATAATAACTAACTGAAAAAAATATGATTTAACTGTTATTATTCAGACCTGACGATGGAAGTTTAGCTTCTGAAACTAGTGGTCTTTAATAAAACTCAAGTGGTATAAAAACAAGTGTTTCCTTGACCATTGTAACAATCATGATTTTCAAACACGCGTTAGGTGGTATGAGCATGTAGCAATATGATCAGAGAACCTGATCATATTGAAAACCATTTAATTGGCGTGTTATTACTTTATCCTCGAAAAACATATCGCTCACTTCTTTCAATAACGTTATTATCAAAAATCCTCAATTTTCAGTTGTGCATGTTTTCGAAATACCCAGAATTTTTTTTTTTGAATTACCTAACGTCCAAGTGACTCTGAAATCTAGCTACGGCTTATGCAACACCGTTTATCATGTCCCTACTCAGGCTTCAACTTTAAAAGTTTCATAGCCTATGCCTACTTGTGAGTGGATTTACTCTTTATGTTTAAAGTTACTATAATTTCATGTAATTCATGAGTGAAAATTCTAGGCAAAAACACTCGTAAAATACCCAGAAAATGAACTATATTCCAGCAAAAGCGGCATATTTTCAAATTGATATTTACCGGCTACAGGGCAGAAAGTGTTGTTTTTGCATTTTGAGGAAAAGATATCGTTTAAATTCAAATATTTTTCAAATGGAGAAAAAACATTCAGGTTTCACCTAAAAAGATCTGTTGCTTAGTAAAAAGTTCAATAAGTGGCTTAATATTTATTTAAATTACATTTTATTATTTGAATTTAAACCTATTATTATTTATTATCCCTCTTAAAAACAGGCCGTAAGGCCTATAATAAGAAGAAGAAGAAGAAGAAGACATGTTATTATATTTTTAAACTTTAAAAACGAACTCCTGAAAAATCAAGTTTTTTTAAATATGACGTTGAAAGGAGTGAGCGATATAGAGGACGCCAAATAACTCTTGGATGCTGCAGAATGAAAATATGAGGACGAGGAGAGCTGACCCCAAGGTCGATAATGTTCATATGTACTCGTACCTAGTATGTAAAAACAATTCAGGATGCATGGGTTTTCCACCAGGATAACACGAATTCCTTTGACGCTTCCGGTTCCCGGCGTTCAAGGAGCTTTTAAGCTTGCTAAAAAATATAATTATACTCGTAAGTAGGGTTACGCTATGTCGCTGTTTGCGAATTTCGGTGGCGGTAAACGGTGACGTACGGCGGGGTGAGGTAGCGTGCCTTATCGCCGCACGGACCGAACACTCCTCCCTTAAATACATACTATATAATATCACACAGTATACGTATAATATTCCACACTTTACATATGTAGCTATCGACCCATACTAGAGAGAATGTAATAGCCGAAATCAAATGGTATGATAAAACGACAACTATGTCAAGTATTTAACTAACTAACTAACTAAGTAACCATCACGCCGCTTCACTGCAGGGGTAGGCAGAGAGAATAGAACGCCACACCACTATATCTTTGCAAACATTCTTCGCCTCTTCCACGTTCATGCATCTCCTCATACATACTCGCCGATTTTTACGACTCCTAACCTGACCACTTTCAAGTATTTGGCATACCTGATCGTGCCATGTTTTTCTCGGACTTCCTCTGCTCCTTTTTCCAATTACATGCGCCTCATATTTTTTTTTTACCGTTCTTTCTCCACTCATTCGTTCCACATGTCCAAACCATCTCAACACACCTTTCTTAATTTTATCGATAGTGCTTATCTCAGCTTTGCATTCCTTCCTTATTTCACTATTCACACATCTATCATACATCGTTTTGTCGCACATTCTTCTGAGAGATCGCATTTCGACTGCATTCAGTTTACTGTCATCCTTCTTTTGCCAACTCCATGTTTCACTTCCATACTCAGTATGTATGTATTAATTGTTAAATCAAACACAGATGTTTTGAGTCTACTAAGTTGTATTTTATTGTTAAAAAAACACATTAAACTTAATATTGTGACAATTGTTTCGCCTAGTTATGAATATTTGGATATTTGGAGTGTCGGGCGATGAAGGGCTATCACTTTTGTTATGCTATTAAAGTGTACGAATTTAACGGTTACATTACACATCCCTGTTTTACACCTTATTATATATACAAAACTGATATTTTAACGCAATTATACATGTATTGTAATTAACAACAAATATGGGAGTCGAACACTGCAATATATCGTTCCGAACATTTTTAATTTGTTGGCGACGGATGTTAGAGGTCAAAATAAAATACGTTCGTCACAATATTAATTTTATGTGTTTTTTAACAATAAAATACAGCTCAGTAGACTCAAAAAATCTGTGCTTGATTTAACAATTAATACATAAATTAAAATGGAGTTCTACAAATTAAACGTTTATGTTAATTAATAATGTTTAATATTCTCAATATTATTAATATTTAAAGCATTTACTTTGTGGTTAGTCATTTTAACTTTTTTTTTACAAAAATGTTAATATAACTAGTATATAACCACTCACCGAACTCGGTGAGTGGTTATATACTAATTTTGTTATTTTTGTAAAAAAAAAAAAAGTAACGATGTTTATATTATTTTTTACATCTCAACATGGATGATGAAGAATATGGGAGTCTGGGCATTGACGTAGATATGTAAAAAAAAGAATAATAACTCCTATAATTGGAGATAATTCAGATTTGTTAACAAGTGTTTGGAAACACTCAAAATGTTATACATAGTTTACTTGTTATAAATATTGTTTACTTTTGTGTTTTAGTTTTCATACGTTTTTATGATAATTCAATACAAAACGTACAAGTCCAGAGTAATATTCAAATGTTTTGATCAATATCACTAGTCTGTTTTAGGTTGGTTGGAAGATATTGCTTTTTAGCAATAAGCCCGCCAAGGTACTTATTTATTTTCTGTAAATGAAGTTTAAATAAATAAATAAATAAAAATTATTTCCCTCTTAAACTGAAGTTCGACCTTTGGATGCCATTTCCCTATATTGTTTGCCTTCCTTATCAGCACCTCAACGGATATTGACAGTCCATTGTCTATGGAAAACCTAACAAAGAATATATGATGTCACCGAAGGAATTTTCTAAGCGCTGGCAACACCGCTGGTCAAACCATAGGTAAGCGCGCCTTCGACAGTAAATGACAGATGGGATATGAACTTCAACAAGGTGTTTTCACAATTTATAATAGGAAATAAATTCCTCATCGCTTATGCGCAACTAATTTTGCCAAGGGTACTCGGCTGTCCAAACTCAAAACACAGTAAGGGACATTTTTTTGTAGTACTTTTTTTTTGCTTTTTTGGACTAAGCAGATTCTACTTAATCCAAAAATACAAAAAAGACGTACTACAAAAAAAGTCCCTTACAGTGTTTTAAGTTTGGACAGCCTTACTGAATTACATTTCTTTTTCTTCTTCAAACCCTTATCCGCACCCCGATGGTGCATAGGGCACTGCATCATATAAATGCGATGTTATCTTGATCGTTAACACATGAGGGAAAGGTGGTCAGCCCTCCGCTTCAGGTACCAGTCCAGGGTAATATTGAATAAATATAAGAGTGAAAAAATCGCTTACATTTATTTTAATCGAACCCGATACTGTATATACGTAGGGTTATTTTAATCGTTTATTAAATTGTACATGAAGGCCTGGTGATCAGTCTTCAGCGATTTAATTTATAATTTTTAAACATAATTTTTCTTTCATTTGGTTTGTAAAACGTCCTATTTGAGGTTCAAAACGTGTAATTCATATTTTATTGTCTTCTTCTTCAAACCCTCATCCGTACTCAATGGTGCATAGGGCACTGCATCATATAACGCAATGTTGTCTTGATCGTTAACACATGCCCTCCGCTTCAGGTACCAGTCCAGGGTAATATTGAATAAATATTAGAGTGAAAAGCAAATGGAGTTTAAGGAAGGTTTTTTAGATGGGAGTTCATTTATTATTTGCCTTGCTTATTATATACAAGGTTTAAAGATCATTAAAGGACTGATTTTGAATTAATGTTTTACTAATAGCCCCAGCATGGCTAGATTTTTTTGGCAATTTTATTTTTTCAATTAAGCGGATTTCTGTTTTTTCGAACAACAACAAAAAGATGTTTATATATTTTTCTGAAAATGACCGTTGAAAATAACTAACGTATATTTCTATTCATCTCAACAATATGAAAGTCTGGTCATTTACGGGGCTTACGACCGTCATAGGCTGGTTTAAGTGATCACTTTACACACGTGTAACATTCACCAATTCTACCCATAATTGACAAACCGTGATTGTTGCTATATATGCTTCATCTTTGTTGAGATGTCAAAAAATTAAAAATAACTCCTATAAATGGAGAAAATCCAGATTTTGTTAGCAAGTATTTGTACACACTCAAAATGTTTTAAATGTGGTATATTTTTTTATTATTTTACAGTAGTTATACAAACGCAATTACTGAAATTTAAAAAAGGGGAAAACTGGAAGACAAAAAAATACTGCATAAAACTTTTTCGAGTACCTACCCTTCTGGCATAAGGCAGACCGCCGGCATTCTGCAATGTGGCGATAAGGGTTGCTACCCTCCCATCCCTCGGCGGCCGTGTGTCAATAGAGATATGTAGTGCGTGTCAAGATAGGGTGCTTTGGAATCCTATCCTCCTAAACTACGTTTAATCAGCGCGAAAAAAGCTATTTAGGGAATGGATATATCGCTCCTTTCAACGTCATAAATATAAAAAGGTTTTTCAGGAGATCGTTTTTAAAGTTTAATAATATAATGAAATGTATTAAAAATAAATATCCAGCCACTTATTGAACTTTTTACTGTGCAGCAGATCTTTTCAGGTAAAACCTGAAGGTTTTTTCTCCATTTGAAAAATAATAAGTGTTTTAAAAAAATAATTAAACAATACATTTTCTTCAAAATGCAGAAACAACACTTTCTGCCCTGTAGCGGGTAAATATTAAGTCAAAAATATGCCGCTTTTGCTGGGATATAGTACATTTTCTAGGCATTCTGAAAACATGCACAACTGAAAATTGACGATTTTTGAAATATGACGTTCTTGAATGGCGTAAGCGATGTATGTTCTACTTTTTGCTGGCGTTTTAAAAATTTTAAATATGTGTTTATAGATAATTCATCGATGTTTTATAAGTACATAGATATACATAATACTAAATAGATAATCTACATCAAATAGAAAAGCAAAATTATATTATACACCAGAGAAAATTTATGATGTATTTTATTGTAAATGAAAACACCAATTACCACTTGAATTATATTTATTTTAACTACTAATTTCGGAAGCTAAAGATGCTTCCATCTACAGGTCTAAATATAAACTTTTTTATTTTAATTTTTTTGTTAACATAAATTGTATACATTTATTTCAATCACAATTTTAAACATATTTTAAACAATATTTTGCAGAGACCCACCAAGCCACCTTGTGTGTCTTGTCGGTGGAGTTCTCTTTGAATACATTTTTATTGTTTTTAACGATGTTAACCTAATATACACATAAAAAAGAGAGAAAATTTAAGAATATAAACATTTAACAATTTTCATAAAATTAACTCTTGATCATTTACCCATTCCTTTATTTTGCCTTTGTTCCATATTTTATTTTGACCTCTAACATCCGTCGGCAACAAATTAAAAATGATCGGAACGATATATTGCAGTGTTGGACTCCCATATTTATTGTTAATTCTTGGGACTATCAAACCGCCGTTGTTTGTAAATCGTGTATCATGGTTGTGTACTGAAAGATTGTACTCAAATTCTTGGAAGTTCTATATATTTCATTTCTCTCTCGCAGTGTTATTAAATTTTCCAAATTTCAACTATAGGGTCCGCCAAATAACTTTTTTTTTTTGAAAATGCTATAAGTGCTATCGAGTGTAGCTTCGGCTGTGTGGCACGTAGCGCCGTCCTGTTGAAACCAAATGTTGCCAATATCCTCCTCTTCAATTTTTGTGAACAAAAATCCGTTCAACATGGCCCGATAACGATCGCCATTGACTGTAACGGCCACTCCTTGCTCATTTTCAAAGAAAAATGGCCCAATTATGCCTCTGGACCAAAATCCGCACCAAACAGTGACTCGTTTTGGGTGTACCGGCTTTTCAATGTATGCGTGCGGGTTTTCTGTGCCCCAAATACGACAATTTTGCTTGTTTACATACCCGCCAAGATCAAAATGAGCTTCATCCGAAAAGATGATTTTTTTGGCAAAATCGGCATCTTCTGTAAGTCGATCGCAGGCCCACTCAGCGAAGCGAAAACGCATTGGATGGTCAGTTGGCTTCAACTCCTGAACCAATTGGACTTTGTATGGCGTCATACCAAGGTCTTTATGCAAAATTCGTCTCAATGATGTCTCCGAAATGTTCAATTGTTGAGAACGACGGTGAATTGATGTTGATGGCGCTTCACGCACACTTTCTGCCACAACATCGATATTCTCGGGTGTACGCACTGTTTTTGGCTTTTCACGCTTTGGTTTATCGATGAGGATGCCAGTTTCTTTCACTTTTTTCACAAGATAACGAACATACGGAGCTGACGGTGCTTCTCTTCTTCCAAAAACCGTACGCAATTTTCGCACACATTCTGCAACATTACCATGATTTTCAAAGTAATGTCGCAATATTTCCCAGCGTTGTTCAAGCGTATACACAACCATATTCGCTCAGCGGAAGGATAAAACTAATTATCTGTCAAATCAGACATGAGCTAAGTGTTACCATTCACGAAATAAGCACTAGTTGAAAAAAAAAACTTTAGATGGCGGACCCTATATATGAGTGTCTATTTTGATATACGCATTGTAAAATATAATGATTCTCAAAGTGCGGTGCGCGCCACCTCCAGCGATGCGCTCCCAATCTGCGGGCTGCGGTCCCATACGGCCCCCGGCCGCAAACCGAACACGTCCCAGTCCACCTTTGTATGGGCGATATTTCAGCCACGGGTGCTATTGGTGGTTTTTGCCCGCTCCAATATGCTGCCCGTCCGTGATTGGTTGCCGCAGCGGGAATGGCGGCCGGCTAATTTAAGTGCCTCGAATAACGCGACCAAACAACACCCTCCTGACGCGTTATGCTCTCCGGGTAGAGTGCGACCGCGTTTTGGCACATTTTATCATTTTAAAGTGTGTATATTATTATGTCCGCCTCCGTAGTGTAGTGGTCAGCACGCTCGGCTACGGTTCTGGAGGTCCTGGGTTCGATTCCCAGTGGGGTCAAATAAATATAAGTAATTTTTTTACTCTAATATTTATTCCATATTACCCTGAACTGGTACCTGAAGCGGAGGGCTGATCACCTTTCCTTCGTGTGTTAACGATCAAGATAACACTGCGTTTTTATGATGCAGTGCCCTATGCACCATTTGGGTGCGGATAAGGGTTTGAATGAATGAATATTAAATAATAAGTGATTTTTCACTTTAATATTTTTATTTTATTTATTTAATATAGTTACATTTTTAAGTACAACATAATACATTTTCTAAACATTTATACATATGGCAAACTTATAATTTTAGATTCGCTGTGCCTCTCCAAAAGAGAGACTGAGCTCTTGTGCTGTTGAAGGTTTTATGTTTTATATAATTAATGGTATAAAAGTCTTTTTTGTGTATTTTTTTTCAAGATTCATATGTAATGGGTATTAATTTTTTTCTTAAGAATTTTAATATCTTCTATTTTTTTAAATTTCTTCCCAATATTCAATTCCCATTATTCAATATTACACTGGACTGGTGCCTAAAGCGGAGGGCTGATCACCTTTCCTTCATGTGTAATCGATCGAGATAACACTGTGTTTATATGATGCAGTGCCCTATGCACCATTGGGTGACGGACATTTTTAGTGTCTCCAAATATATATTTTTTATAAAAGATAAATATTAGTGTTTTTATTATTTACAAAAATACTTAAACATACTATTTCCATGAGCCTGAACGGCTAATTATTAGAAATAGGTGTCAAATTGTGGTAGAGTGGGCTCGAACCAAAAAACTCAAGAGTATGCGACACTAACCACGGGACCACAACTCGGCGCGAACTTGCTCACAAATCTGCAACATTGGGTGCGTATAAGGGTTAGAAGAAAAAACTGATAATGTGATTACTGAATTTTTCATTTAGGGAAATAAAGCATACGACCCGAATCGAAGCAGGAATATACATATCGCTCCTTTCAATAACGTCATATTTCAAAAAACTTGATTTTTCAGGAGATCGTTTTTAAAGTTTGAAAATATAATACAATGTATTAAAAATAAATATCAAGCCACTTATTGAACTTTTTACTGTGCAACAGATATTTTTAGGTAAAATCTGAATGTTTTTTCTCCATTTGAAAAATATTTAGTACATTAAAAAAATAATTTAACAATACCTTTTCTTCAAAATGCAAAAATAACACTTTCTTTCCTGTAGCGGGTAAATATTATGTAAAAAATATACCCCTTTTGCTGGGATATAGTACATTTTCTGGGCATTCCGAAAACATGCACAACTGAAAATTGACGATTTTTGATATATGACGTTGTTGAAAGGAGTGAGCGATATGTACTTTCCAGTGGTTGAAGGCATTTGGCCGTCTGGACAATATTCCAAATTTCAACAGAGCTGTTCTCTCTCCGAACTTGGTCAATCCGAACTATTATACAACTTCACCACAATAATGGATCAAGTCCATATAATTCTGTCATATTTATTAGAAATTAATATTTTCTTGAATGTCTTATTTTATTAAAAATTAATACCTTATTAAAACAATTACTTGCGTGGTTTAGTAAAAATTACATCGCTCACTCCTTTCAACAACGTCATTTATCAAAAATCGACAATTTTCAGTTGTCTATGTTTTCGGGATTTCCAGAAAATGCACTATATCCCAGCAAAAGTTGCATATTTTTAACTCAATATTTACCCGATACAGGGCAGAAAGTGTTGTTTTTGCATTTTTAAGAAAAGGTATTGTTTTTTATTGTTTTAAATGTACTAAATATTTTTCAAATGGAGAAAATAAGTGGCTTGATATTTATTTTTAATACATTTTATTATATTCTAAGATTTTAAAAACGATCTCTTGAAAAATCAAGTTTGTCTATATATGACGTTGTTGAAAGGAGTGAGCGACATGTGCAAGAAAAATCAACTATTTTCAGCAATTCTTTCCTTTGGATTTTTAAAATTTTTATTGTTTTATCGTAAGTATACGATTTACCATATAAATATGTATTTTTGTCGTATTTTCAGAATACCGACGTTAATTTTACAACATTTCGAGCGTGTCTAAATTCTTATTCAAAAGTCTATATTTTCTCTACTTAAAGTGATTTTCTGTGATTTTTCACTCTAATATTTATTCAATACTATCCTGGACTGGTACCTGAAGCGGAGGGCTGATCACCTTTCCTTCGTGTGTTAACGATCAAGATAACACTGTGTTTATATAATGCAGTGCCCTATGCACCATTGAGGTTTTGCATAAGGGTTTGAATTGAATATTTTGTTCCACTTAAAGATATTTTTTACATTTTTATTCTTCTTCATCTCGATATATGGGACGAATATTACGGTAGTCTGGATATTTATGGTGCTAATATCATATCATAGGCCGTATACGTATCATAGGCCTGGTTAAGTGATTACTTTACACACGGCCGACATTTACCATTCTACCCATGTTAGACTACCTGAGTAGTGTGGTATTCAGTCGTGGGTAGGATTGTGAGTGTTGCACGTGTGTAAAGTGATCACTTAGCCAGCCTATGACAGGTCTATTAGCCCTGTTAATACTCAGACTTACATATGGTAAACTTTTTCACACGTGTTTAAATGTCAAAAAAATGAAATAAAACGTCAATTTCAACTCATTTTTAATGAAGCAAAACATTTTCTTTTTTTTCCAATCTTCTTTCATAAAAAAGGGAAGTACGATACATGCTTCACAGCGAGTGTTTTTGCCTAGAATTTTCACTCACAAATTACATGAAATTATAGTAACCTTAAACATAAAAAGTAAATCCACTCACGAGTAGGCATAGGCTATGAAACTTATAAAGTTGAAGCCTGAGTAGGGACATGATAAGCGGTGTTGCATAAGCCGTAGTTAGATTTCAGAGTCACTTGGACGTTAGGTAATTAAAAAAAAATACATGCTTCATATCGAGTTGGGACACCTTTGAAAAAGTAATCAAAATTTATTTTAATTAATTTTCTAGTTCTGACTTGCGCTTGTATTCTCGTCAGCCACCATATTCCACACAACATGTCAGAAAGGTTCCGTTCGTGGGTCGTGTTTTAGCGGAGATCGCCCGCGTGTGTGTGCGGAATGGCGGTGCGTGCAATTGACAGTTTGGGGAACGCTGGCATTGTGTGTGTGGCCCACCTTAGCGACATTCTCGGGGCACCTACCCCGCAAAGTGTTCGCGGTGTGGGGCTTGCACTATAGTGGCATGTGCATAGGTGTTTTGATACGATGTGCATAGGTCTATTGATGTTTTCAATTTCGATTCAATTCAATTTATTATTCACATACACATTACAAACGTAAAATTTTAAGCGTATACATTAAAATATATTAAAATCGAAAATATGCAAGAATACTAAGAATTCTTACTAAGGTATATGGTATATACTTTAGTTATTTCAATAATAACATATTAAAATATTCATCGATTTGTCTCTCTGTTGCCTTTTGTATAATTCAATTAAATTTCAATTCAATTCAATTCAATTTATTTATTAATAATTAACACACACATTACAAACTTAAATTTAAATCGTATACATTAACAAAAATAGAAAATAAGTAAGAATTCTAGTGCTAAAAGTGTAGAAGAATCTCGCCTCGGAAAACTCCTTCAGACACATGGAACAGATCAATATCCAATGAGATATTGTTCAACATAGCGGTAGCTCTTCCTATAGGCATAACCATCGGCAGGTTGGTGCTGTGTATAGGAATGTGAAACAATCTATGCCGACGCTGTCTTAGGTAACTATCGGGAACATACAGACCAATGTTCCGGACAATTTCAGGATTATCGATCATACCGCGCAACAATCGATAAAAATGCGTAATTAAATACACATTCCTTCTAGTTTCTAAACTATTGTAGCCAAGCATACCCTGGAGAAACTCGGTCGGGTAGAGCCAAGGATAATACTACAGTACTCTCTCATGTAGAGATACCTCAGAAACGTCTTTTGGCGGTTCTTATAACATTGACTGGCAATGTCAGCCACCGATGGCCGACATTTAAATTGCTTTGTACCTTATATTGACTTATATTGGCCACCGGAGGCTGACACTTTGTACCTTGTATTGACTTATATCGGCCACCGGAGGCTGACACTTTGTACCTTGTATTGACTTATATCAGCCACCGGAGGCTGACACTTTGTACCTTATAATAAAATCATAATTTGGATAATTTGTATAGCGCCATTTTCGTCTAATACTTCCTTAAGTGCGCTTATAAAGACGAAGAAGATAATAATAAAAATAATAGAATGATGATAATAATGATATACAAAAATAAATGCATTAAAACGTCGTCAATCGGTCTCGGGCCGTCGAGTGTGGAGCGGGGAAAAGATAAGCCGACAAATTAAAACGCCTTCCTCTTGATCCCATGGGCTGGAAAATGGCCAAGGTGTTGGGCAGGACGCCTTCCTGAGCGATGGTCGTCACGCTGGATGGCAGCTTGTTGAGTTCCTTGTCATTGTGGATGGCCAACTTCCAACTTCCAAACTAGCACAGTTCAAACGGATTATGTTGACTTTTGTATATTCAAAATATAATGTACAAAGTGTCAGCCTTCGATGGCCGACAAGACGCAAGTGTGTCGGCGACCGGTGGCTGACATTGGCAGTCAATGTGTTAAGGTCCAGTAATTAATAGCCCGCAACTTTGATTTGAATTTTTAGCTGAAAACCAAAATTTTGTATTAATATTTAGAAAAATTTGTATCGAAAGTTAGTTTTTTTATAATGTTGGTAATTATTTTTTATTATGTTGGTAATTATATCGACTTGACTTGATTTGCAAATCTGGCGCTAATTTTTTCGTCTATGGAATATATTTGAATTTGGAGCGATGGAAAAATGTAGGGCACTTGTGTAGGTACCAAGCAGTCAGTAGGTGGGTAGGTGCCGCCTGCGCGGGACGTCCACTTCAGCTCTCGTCTGCTGAGAATAGAGTGTCCCCTTCCCCTACTCCAACACTCCTTCAACTCCTTTGCTCCTGGTACCAATCACCATATTTCTCCGCAAAATTTCTATTTTTTATAAGTAGATATCTCAACAAAGACGAAGAGGTCTTTTGAGAAGGGAATGTAAAGGGATTAACCAAATATTATTTATAAAAAAACCGCAAAAATAAATAGATTTTTTTATTATTATTGAATATTAATATTTTATTTATTGATTTTAACACATATTTAATTACAAAAAGGTCTTTGTACCATTTCTCATTATTTATATTTATTTTGGTATACTTTTTTCACACAGTATCGCGTATTTATGTGTATACAATATACATGTATTTTACTTACTTATAACCCTTATCCGCACCCATTGGTGCATAGGGCACTGCGTCGAACTGACGCAGTGTTATCTTGATCATTACTTACAAGAAGGTAAGGTGATCACTCTTTCGCTTCAGGAACCAGTCCAGGGTAATATTATATAAATATTACAGTGTAAAATCACAATTTTTTTTTACCCCCCCTGGGAATCGAATCCGGGACCTCCAGCACGGTAGCTAAACACGCTGACCATTACACCACGGAGGCGGATATATATATATATATATATATATATATATATATATATATATATATATATATATATATATATATATATATATATATATATATATATATATATATATATATATATTTTTGACATCTCATCAAAGATGAAGAAGAATATGGAAGTCTGGGCATTTACGGGGCTTACGACCGTCATAGGCTGGTTTAAGTGATCACTTTACACACGTGTAACATTCACCAATTCTACCCATTATTGACAACCACACTACCTACTTAAATTCTTGGAAGTTCTATATATATGAACCAATTTAGAAACCTTGTTCATGAATCACTAAAACTTCACTAGAAACATCTATTGGTGAGATGTAAAGAAGCTTTTTATTAAGCAGAAACTCTTATTTTAGTATGTGAGATCCGAATCCCGGATTATAATCACACACATGAGAAACGCCAGAAAATACCATTTCATTTTTATTATTAAGCTTATAATTTGACCAGATAATTTATTACGACAAAAATAATATGAAAATAACTCCTGTAATTGGAGATAATCCAGATTTTGTGAACAAGTATTTGGACACACTCAAAATGTTGTATATATATATATATATATATATATATATATATATATATATATATATATATATATATATATATATATATATATATATATATATATATATATATAAACGTAGACACCAATGGGTTAACCTAACTAGTTTTCCACTATCCCTTCCCTTAATACTACTGCTTCTTCAACCTATTCTTCTAGCATAAAAAATGTCATCACCACAAATGGCGAGTCTTGTGCTTATTTTAGTTTATGACAAAAACGAGTCGTAATTAGGTACTTAATGACCTCTACCGCATTCAATGGTGCATAGGGAAAATAGGGGAAATGCTAGGGCAGTCGGAGTTGCATACCCGTATGTAGAACTCCTCTGAAGGAGTTATTAATGAATTTTAAAAATTAAAAAAAATCATTTCAGACTAGTCGATGTCTGACTGATTATGACTATCCGTTATAAGGTCGAATTTTCAAGGCGATTGTAACTAACTAAACTAACTAACCATCACGCCACTTCCCCGCAGGGGTAGGCAGAGAGAATCGAACGCCACACCACTCTGTCTTTGCAAACATTCTTTGCCTCTTCTACATTCATGCATCTCCTCATACATACCCGACGATTATTACGACTCCTGATCCGGCCGCTTTCGAGTATTTGACATACCTGATTGTGCCAAGTTTTCCTCGGTCGTCCTCTGCTTCTTTTTCCAACTACATTCGCTCCGTAAATTTCTTTAACCGTTCTTTCTTCACTCATACGCTCCACATGTCCAAACCATCTCAACACACCTTTCTTAATTTTATCGATAATGCTTATCTCATTACATTCTTTCCTTATTTCATCATTCGAACATCTATCAAACATCGTTTTGCCACACATTCGTCTGAGGGATCGCATTTCGACTGCATTCAGTCTGCTTTCACCCTTCTTTTGCCAACTCCATGCTTCGCTTCCATACATAAGGGTTGGAACCAGAACTCCATTGTGTACTGCCAGTTTAGCTTCCGCTGATAGATTTTTATTTGCTAAAACTGATTTTAGTGCACCATTCACTCAGTTCCCAGCAGTTATGATTAATTGTAGTGTGTTTGTTTATGTTCTGCGTACGAATTCGGAATCGATGAGTAAAGAAAGAACAGTAAAACCAATTTATGAGGCGAATGTAGTTGAGGAAAACTTGGCTAATCAATTATTTCTAATACTTGAAAGTGGTCAGGTTAAAAACTTGAATGTGAAATTATGGCTGGGTAGATGAATAGCACGATACGGAAGAGGCGAAGATTGTTTGCATAGACTTATTGGTGTGGCATTCTATTCTCTCTGCCGACCCCTCCGGAGATCGGTGTGATGGTTTGTGAGTTAGATTAGAATACAGGTGATGTCAGCACACATTGAGTTTTTGCCTAGAATTTTCACTCATGAATTACATGAAATTATAGTAACTTTAAACATAAAGAGTAAATCCACTCACGTACAGGCTATAAAACTTAAGAAGTTGAAGCCTGGGTAGGGTTATGATAAGCGGTGTTGCATAAGCCGTAGCTAGATTTCAGATTCACTTGGACGTCAGGAAATTAAAAAAAAAACACATTGATTTATTGTATGGTATTTTCACAACATCTTAAAAGACAATTAAGAATGCGGACCATTTTCACGAGTACCTACTTATCCAACTATCAAAATAAAGTACCTGCCCGTTCACAATAATTGCTTCATTTCCCTCCAATATCTGACAGCTGCAGTCGAGTGTTGCCAGGGCGAAGAAGAGAAAAAAAAACATTGCCAGTAAGAAAATTGCCGGCACGGTCGGGTAGGCACCTATCCGGAACACTCGAAGCGTCGGGAAATTTGACTTGTCCCGCCAAGAGCAGCAGCGCCGCTCCATTGTCGGGGCAAAAATTAATAGCGGCGCGTCATACACACTCGCTGCCTGCGAGGGCCCTTGAGGTCGGCCGTAGGATGTGGAAATACGGGGTAGATGTGCCCACTTTGCATCGATATTTCTGAGGCGCGAGCTTAGAACGAAACGCGTGTTTTTGGGACATCTATCCCATTTTTTTAAAGGAAAAATATCATATATAATACATAAATATTGATGTCATTACTTTCGACATTACTTGTTTTATAGATACGGGTTTTTCACTACAAGTTGGATTATTTTATTAAAATTAAACACTTGAATATGCCACTTTATCGAGTTTTATTTTTATTTACGACTAGTTTCGAAAACGACAGTTGTTTTCATCTTCTGGTACAAATTTAAACTAACGAACAAAAATATATTTAGGTGTATATATAGGTTAATAAATATAGGGAGGGGGGTTAAGGAACAACATTTTTTTGTAAAAGGAAACATTGATAATAATGGTGACGTATTTTGAAACAGTATATTATTAATTATTGTTTTACCTGAATTTAAATTTTTATGTATATCTAAACTTTCTAAATTATTCATGACTTGACCTTTATTTGTAACAGAGTGTAATAATTGTATATGAGAGTCTATGAGAGTCTATGAGAGTGTATGAGAGTCTCCATGATATGATTTCCATGATATGATTTGATGGAAACTAACCACTCATTTGACTCTCATTCCCCTAAAATTCACTTAAATTGTCCGCCTCCGTAGTGTAATGGTCAGCACGCTCGTCTACCGTTCTGGAGGTCCCGGGTTCGATTCCCAAGGGAGGGGGGTAAAAATAAATATAAGTGATTTTTTCACTGTAATATTTATTCAATATTACCATGGACTGGTACCTGAAGCGGAGGGCTGATCACCTTTCCTTCATGTGCAAAACGATCATGATAACACTGTGTTTATAAGACACAGTGCCCTATGCACCATTGGGGTGCGGATAAGGGTTTTATTATTTTATTATTATTACACTTAAATTATTACACTCTGTTTCACAAGTCAATATATTATCCTTCTAAGTTTAAAATCGCAATGGGATTTTTTCAGGGCAATATTAAGCTAGTAAGATATCAAACGTTTAGGTAAAAATTTTCTCCTAAATGACTTTGATATATTTAAAACATATTTTTTGTGACAAGATTTCAAAATTTCGGTTAAGATGATTCGATGCTATGAATGGCGTAGCTAGGGGAGAGAGTTGAAGTAACTATTATGATAAAACATGCCAGTTTAAAAGTTGTCCGGATTTTTCCCCAAAAAGTAGTTGGAAGTTGTCGATATGCCGGCAATACCTTTCCGGCAATTACGCTAATCCCGCCACTTTGGTCCGCCGAGTTGGGAATTTGGGAGCAAGTGTTGCCAACCTGTCGCCCTAAAGTTTTCCTCTCTCCGATATCGGTCATTAGGCTACTCGTGGGCCTATTCTGTCCATCTTCAAAATTAAAATATATTTGGTTGCGATTTTAAAAAAGGATAGGTTGTTTACTAAAAATTTGATGTTGTACATACCAAATTGGACGTTGTACACATCAAATTGGGCCTTGTACATGCCAAATCGGACGTTGTACATACCAAATTGGACCTTGTATATAGAAAATCGGACATTGTACATACCAAATTAGACCTTGTAATTACCAAATCGGACGTTGTAAATTGGACGTTTAACAAAACAAATTAGATGTTTTACAAAACAAACTAAAGATTTGTTGTGTTTTTAAAAAATGATTTTTTTTCAACCCTTATTCGCAGTTAGTGGTGCATAGGAACTGCAATATATTATACAAACGCAGTGTTATCTTGAACAATAATACAAGAAGAAATGGTGATCAGCCCTCCGCTTCAGGTACCAGTCCAGGGTAATATTTAATAAAAAGTGAAAAAAATCACTTATATTTATTTGCCCCCCCCCACTGAGAATCGAACTCGGGTCCTCCAGTACATATTAAATATATATAAATCTTATAGTGCTTTTGAAACAAAGTTACATTGTAATTATAAATTCACATACCGTCTGAAAACACGATTTTCATTTCATGACACACAAATAAATTTGCTATTTAAAAAATTCTTTAAAAAAAACGCATTACTTATCAGATGACCCATTATAATTCCTTATAGAAAAAGGGGTAACAGCAATTTTAAATTCAATACTTATATATTTATTTTTATACAAAAAAAAATCCCACAAAGGCATTGCCTGTGTGGTGGGTATACGTTTTATTTCTAACTAACTAACTAACTAACCATCACGCCGCTTCCCCGCAGGGGTAGGCATAGAGAATCGAACGCCACACCACTCTGTCTTTGCAAACATTCTTCGCCTCTTCAACATTCATGCATCTCGTCATACATACCCGACGATTATTACGACTCCTGGCCCGGCCGCTTTCAAGTATTTGACATACCTGATTTTGCCAGGTTTTCCTCGGTCTTCCTCTGCTTCTTTTTCCAACTACATTCGCCTCATAAATTCGTTTAACCGTTCTTTCCTCACTCATTCGTTCTACATGTCCAAACCATCTCAACACACCTTTCTTAATTTTATCGGTAATGCTTATCGCAGCCTTGCATTCTTTCCTTATTTCATCATTCGAACATCTTATTTACCATTTTATTTCAGGTTATAGTAAAGGGAATTTTCGTATTAACAGCGAGCTTTGAGAATCGCACCGCCAGGGTAGCCGGGCGGCCATTAGCGCGCAAGTTCGGGAAAGTGCCGCCGCCGCATCTGGCGCGCTGGCGTCTCGTTAGTGAAGACATCACTCAAAATCAAAATGTCCCCCGCCGGCGCGCGGGAAACTCCGCACTTCGGCGGGAATTCGGAATATCCGACATCTCGGACAGTTGGAGCCGACAATTTTTAACGACGGGCTCGAAGTTCGATAAATAATCGATTCTGCTCCAACTTTTGGAGAGATTGGTTCCAACATTCGACAGTAAATGTGGAGGTCCTCACCAAAACGTCACATTTCCATTATAAATGATTTAAACTAATCAGGAATTCAACCCTTATGTATGGAAGCGAAGCATGGAGTTGGCAAAAGAAGGATGAAAGCAGACTGAATGCAGTCGAAATGCGATCCCTCAGACGAATGTGTGGCAAAACGATGTTTGATAGATGTTCGAAGGATGAAATAAGGAAAGAATGTAAGGCTGAGATAAGCATTATCGATAAAATTAAGAAAGGTGTGTTGAGATGGTTTGGACATGTGGAGCGTATGAGTGAAGAAAGAACGGTTAAACAAATTTATGGGGCGAATGTAGTTGGAAAAAGAAGCAGAGGACGACCGAGGAAAACTTGGCACAATCAGGTATGTCAAATACTTGAAAGCCGCCGGGTCAGGAGTCGTAATAATCGTCGGGTATGTATGAGGAGATGCATGAATGTAGAAGAGGCAAAGAATGTTTGCAAAGACAGAGTGGTGTGGCGTTCGATTCTCTCTGCCTACCCCTGCGGGGAAGCGGCGTGATGGTTAGTTAGTTAGTTAGTTAGGAATTAAAGCTTTTAAATTGTTACGTTTTGGTGCGATTTTATGATTTCATATTGGTTTAACACAGGATTGGTCACGTTTTGTCGCAACTTTATAAGCATTTGATAGAATACAGTAAACAGGACAGATTGGCATTTCAAGGGTTTTTTGTGCAATATTGGACATTTAACTTTTTGGTGAGGACCTCCACAAATGTGTTGCGTTAGAACAGGGTACTTTTCATCTCTAAAGGGCTCATCAATTATAATAATAAACTTTGATTTTTTTAATATTACGAAAAATTAAACCACACAATGAGTTTCACTGGCAGTGCACAACGGAGTCCTGTTTCCAACTCTAATGTATGGAAGTGAAACATGGAGTTGGCAAACGAAGGATGAAAGTAGACTGAATGCAGTCGAAATGCGATCTCTCAGAAAAACATGGTACGATCAGGTATGCCAAATACTTGAAAGTGGTCAGGTTAGGAGTCGTAACAATCGGCGGGTATGTATGAGGAGATGCATGAACGTGGAAGAGGCGAAGAATGTTTGCAAGGACAGAGTGGTGTGGCGCTATATTCTCTCTGCCTACCCCTGCGGGGAAGCGGCGTGATGGTTAGTTAGTTAGTTAGTTTTTTTTTTTTCAATGATCTAAATATCATTCCACAACGTTGATGCCGAATCAATATACCATATATGATTTTTTTTTTAAATAATTTTTATTGGTATATATTTTGAAAATAAAAATAAGATTTGACACTGGCAGAAACATCCTCTCAGTGTGACTGCAAAATAAATATTTTTTAAAAAAATATGTAAAATAAAATAAATTATTTCCAATGAATAAATATAATATGATTCTCCTTATCATTCATCGTTTTTGTAATACCACTTTATGTGATACCACTGAAAAATCCTTGTGTTTTTAAGTGGTATTACAGAGTATTATTATTTTACTTTATAAATATCCTTCTTTTTGACACACCTGGGAATTAAACCAGTGACTACGAGGGCGAGAGTGTTAAGTAGGTGTCCGAAAATACCCCGTTTTACACTCAAGTCTCGGTATTTGCTATTGGTATCACTTATCACTTATTACCGAGATCTAATAACTAATCCCCCCGGTACCTACCCAGAGTGGCAACACTCCCCAGTACCTACCCACGGAGAGTGGCAACACCTCCCCAGTACCTACCCAGATTGGCAACACTCCCCAGTACCTACGGAGAGTGGCAACACTCGCGCTAAACTATCGCTATCGGCAGACCGCCTGCGAGGGTCCCATCGGCCCTTAACCTTTTCCTCCCGGTGTAATGAGTAGTCCGCTTCTTTATCAAGACTGATTAATACTAAAATACTATATTCTAAACAAAATTCAAAATATTTTGACGGCTAGGTAAAGGAGCTTGGGTAGATACCAAGTGGCTTAATTTTTTTGTGTTAAGTAGATAGTGTTTTAGTATTAATCAGTCTAGGTAAAGAAGCGATTAGCTTCGAAACTGATAGACATTATATTAAGTTAAAATAAAATATTTTTAGTGATTTTAAAACAGTTACATTTTATTTTATTTATTGTTTCGGCATTTACTTTGTGGTAAGACATGTTAAAATAATAAAGGAAACACTTGTTTTTATACCACTTGAGTTTGTTAATGACTACTAGCTTCGGAAGCTAAACTTCCATCGTCAAGTCTGAATAATAACTAAAATATAAAATAAAATTAAAAAAAAACTGTTCTATAAAGAAGGAGCGGAATAAGTAAGGGGGAGGGGGTTTGTCAGGAGAGCGGAGTTACATTTGAATTATTTTATTTTATTTTATTTTATTTGTTCGGGAACTGTACAGCTTTACATATAAAAAATATAATAAACAATAGTTACATTAACAATAATAAACATTACATTAACAAAAATAGTTACGTTTAAAAAAAGCCAATTAAACAATTCCACATTTATGTTACAATAACTATCAAAAAACATTCGGAGACTAAAAAAAAGGGTATAATATTAAAGTTAAAATTATAAAATGAAGAATCACAAAGTTAGTGCTTCAAATATAAATTATATTATATTTTATAATGATATTCTCATTTTAAAAGTCAAGTTGTAGTTAATACATATTACCGGGAGGGGAAGGTTGATAGTGCTTCCTCCCCTCTCCGTCCGCTAAGTAGGACGTATTAAGCCTGGCTAGTTGTGTGCCGCACCCGATAGCGATATCTGACAGCCCCGGGCATGTTTTGACAGCCGGAATGGCGGGAAATATTACACTCTAAGCCGTCAAATCAAACAACCGCGCGATCGATCTCGGCGACTCTGGACTCGAGGTTTTCCATGCACACAGGCAGATGTTCCCATGAATGGGCCACAGCCAACTATATTACTGAATGTACATTTAATCATAATTCGTCCACTCCTTTCAAGAACGTCATAGGCTTTAAGATTTTTCCAGAGAAATTTAATTTAGGTATTCCTCGGGGTATAGTCTTAGGGCCTTTACTATTCTTTTTAAATAATGATGAATAGAAAAGGTGTCGTTGACATAAATCGCTCACTCTTTTCAACAACGTCATATATAAAAAATGACTATTTTCAGTTGTGCATGTTTTCGGAATGCCCAGAAAATGTACTCTATCCCAGCAGAAGAGGCATATTTTTAACTTAATATTTACCCGCTACGGGGCAGAATATGTTGTTTCTGCATTTTGAAGAAAAGGTATTGTTTAATTATTTTTTTCAAATATACTAAATATTTTTCAAATGGAGAAAAAACAATCAGGTTTTACCTAAAAAGGTATGTTGCACGGTAAAAAGTTCAATAAGTGGCTTGATATTTATTTTTAATACATTGTATTATATTTTTAAAATTTAAAAACGTACTCTTTGTGTTTTTGTTAATAAAATACAACTTAGTAGACTCAAAACATCTATGTTTGATTTAAAAATTAATACGTAAATTTAACGTGTTTTATTTTAAAAAACATATTGGAACACTGGAAAACTTAACACTCCGTCATATAACTCTTTCTTGATTTCTTCAAAGTACAAATTCATTAATATAAAGTATTGTATTTTTTGTTTATTTCTTTTTTTTATTTCTAGTTATTTATATTTTCTTTATGTAAGCATTATTTACCTTCATTATTTTGTAAACTGTATAAAAAAATAATAATAACTGCGATTGGGCCAAGTTACGAAATAGTGCTCGGTACATTGCCTTACCCAAGGAGTAATATTGATGTTCTGTCGATTGCGTATATAAGGCGTCCATCATACAATAGTGTGCATACGTTGACTTTCCCTTTCAGGACATAGATATATCGTATTTTCGTGGTATTTCGTCCGCCATAGTCTCTCGATTAACATTTTACCAACTAATCTTAAAAAAATAGATTACCGTACATCAATCTCATGAACGTGCAACCATTAAAGCTTCATCGTTTTAATTATTAAAGTTTTCCAAAATAAAGATGATCAAGATGACCGGGTCAAAAATCTTAGACGAATAATATCCCTTGAGATATGATAAATTCACATTGTTATAGTATTTTTTCTCTTTAGTATAATATATGTCGCTCACTCCTTTCAAGAACGTCATATATCAAAAAACTTGATTTTTCGGGAGAACGTTTTTAAAGTTAAAAAATATAATACAATGTATTAAAAATAAATATCAAGCCACTTATTGAACTTTTTACTGTGCAACAGATCTTTTTAGTTAAAACCTGAAGGTTTTTTCTCCATTAGAAAAATATTTAGTATAATTAAAAAAAAAACAATACATTTCCTTCTCACCTGAGGTGACTCACCAAAAATTTGGTAATTTAGAAACTGCCGGGAGAAAATCCACTATATAACAAATAGATTAAAACATTTTATTTTTATAACGTTGGAAATTCCGTCCGAATCATCGGGCACGTTCGAAAAAGCACTACAATATTCCGGGTATGTTCGTGAATGCGAGTAGCGTTGTGTTTTGACAGATAACAGCACTGGTGACGGGAGACGGATCAACTTGTCCGTTCCTGTTCACTATCAACGTTTTTACAGGCGTGTGAAGGTCGCTTTATATGGTGGAGGAAAACATCGCTTTCTGGAGTGGAATTACGCGCATAAAAGATATTTTTGGATCTATTCTCTAACCACATATAGAATTTTACCAATGGATTTTTATCACGATGTTGGTTTGTTAGCTAATAAATTAATATAAAAAATCACAAGACTATCGGTAACATTCTTATTGAAATCTGTAGAGAACTAAGGGAGATATGAAGGTTTAAACTTTATATATTTTTTTTATTTCGGCAGTCACTTTGTGGTAAAATCTATCCGTTTTTAATTAATGTTTTATATATATATATATAGTAAATACCATTATTTGTGGTTTTTACACAAATAGTGGTATTACACTAAGTGAAACATTAATTAAAAATGTTTACATCTTTTAACAAAACTAAAAACGGACACCGCTATACGTCATCAAATTTTAAGTCATCGGGTGTGTTATCGGGTGTATCCTTTTATGTATCTGCTTTATAGAGCTGTAATGGTAGTGTGGATTCGTTTCCGTGACGTCATTCGTTACCAACTTACGAAAACAACGTTTTAACGAAGGCGAATGAATATTGCAAAAGAAAACAATGAATGAAAATATTGATTATATCGGCTGTTATAAACACAAAACGAGTCTTACACAATCCTTAATAGGTTGAGTATGTTAAATTAGATATTCCTCCCGAGTGATCATACCCTATTCATATATGTTACTGAAATTCCCCGATTAGTCCGGACACATCTCAAATTATACGTATTTCACCATTTAAATACAATTCTTAGCACACTATTAAGCATTAACATATTCATATTATTTTTTTGACATCTTATCAAAGATGAAGAAGAATATGGAAATCCTGTAATTGGAGATAATCCAGATTTTGTGAACAAGTATTTGGACACACTCAAAATGTTGTAAATGAAAATATTGATTATATCGGCTGTTATAAACACAAAACGAGTCTTACACAATCCTTAATAGGTTGATTATGTTAAATTAGATATTCCTTCCGAGTGATAATACCCTATTTCATGTAATTGAGTGAAAAATCTAGTCAAAACACTCGCTGGACTGTCTACATGCAGGTGTATGCAGTCTTATATCTAAAAAATATGAAAATGAAAAAAAACGTCAGCCACCCTTCTTCTGAGCCAAGTTTGGCCGAAAGATAAAACGCGCCAAGTTCTAAAAAGCTCACTCTAACGCCTGGGGGAAATCAATCACTGCACCTGTTCTGTGTAGCTTTTACCCGTCACTAGGGGATATTGTGGTAAGATGGCACACGGGGAATCTCGCTAGTGACGTCACTATCAGACTTAACCCCTTACCAAGCTCTGACCTTACCCTTAGGGCGTTTATCCACTACACGGAATTACACGGAATTTCACCGTTTGAGATGTCGCTCACTCCTTTCAAGAACGTCATAAATAAAAAAACTTGATTTTTCAGGAGAACGTTTTTAAAGTTTAAAAACATAATACAATGTATTAAAATAAACATCAAGCCACATATTGAACTTTTTACTGTGCAACAGATCTGTTTAGGTAAAACCTGAAGGTTTTTTCCCCATTTGAAAAATATGAAGTATATTTAAAAAAATAATTTAACACTACCTTTTCTTCAAAATGCAAAAACAACACTTTTTGCCCTGTAGCGGGTAAATATAAAGTTAAAAATATGCCTCTTTTTCTGGGATATAGTACATTTTCTGAGCATTCCGAAAACATGCACAACTAAAAATTGACGATTTTTGATTTATGACGTTCTTGAAAGGAGTGAGCAATGTCAGTTAGCGTTTTAAAACGATGATTGGCTTGTGCTTTGTTCTTTGTTCGGATCGGAGCTCTTGATCGGTGCGTGAATACGTTGCGGGTAAATTCGATCACGCTAAACTGTCGTAGTCGCTTTCATTTTTCAAAACCGGACTGCCGGACGGTAAAAATTCCGGGTAGTGGACAAGCGCCCTTAGCGGACCAATGTCATTCTACTTTTTCAGAAAGGTTTCCTCGTATGAAAATCATTTAATAATGCAATTATTCAACTATCAAAGGGTGATGAATACTTGAATCTTAAGAAAAATCATCTTTGAGATGCTAACAAGAGGGTACCAAACAATTCCAACAGAACTCCAAATATAACAATAACATTCCTTAAGATATAAAAAATTAATACATATCTTTTATTTATTGTTTCGGCATTAATTTTGTGGTAAGACATGTTACAATGATTAAAGAAAACACTTTGTTTTTTACCACTTGAGTTTTATTATAGACTACATGTTTCAGAAGTTAATCTTCCATCATTCAGGTCTGTATAATAACTAAAATATAAAATATAAAATTGTTCTATAAATAAGGAGAGGGGAAAGTAAGGGGAAGGGGTTAGTCAAGGGGTTAGGTCAAATTATGAATTATCTTGAAAATTTAGAAATCCAAAAAAACCTGAATTCTAATAATAATTTATTAAATAATATATTGTTTCAAAATTCTTCACCATTGCTTTCCATTTTTCCTTTGTTTTCAAACTCCGTCCCTTGACTAACCCCTTCCCCTTACTTTCCCCTCTCCTTATTTATAGAACAATTTTATATTTTACATTTTAGTTTTTATACAGACCTGAATGATGGAAGTTTAACTTCTGAAACATGTAGTCTATAATAAAACTCAAGTGGTAAAAAACGAAGTGTTTTCTTTAATCATTAATACATATCTTAAAATTAAAATAAAAAATTAAATGCCTTTTATTCATCGAAAAAAACACAAAATAAAAAAATCAATAAAAATACAATCAAAAATATTATATCACTCATAAGCACAAACAATAAACAATGAGTGTAAGTGCCTCCTATTAAAAAATAAAACATTATTTTATATTTTAAACATGTTTGAGAAATACCAACATACGTAACTTTACCACGCATAGTAATAATAATAATAAAACCCTTATCCTCGCCCCAATGGTGCATAGGGCACTGTGTCATATTAACGCAGTGTTATCTTGATCGTTTACACATTAAGGAAAGGTGTTTAGCCCTCTGCTTCAGGTACCAGTCCATGGTAATAATGAATAAATATTAGAGTGAAAAAATCACTTATATTTATTTTACCCCCCTTGGAAATCGAACCCGGGACCTCCAGGACGGTAGCCGAGCTTGCTGACCATTACACTACGGAGGCGGACAAAATATGTTAAAATAGTAAAATATGTTAAAATTAATATTGATGGAAAAATATGCATATCGTAGTCGTACAGGAGAAAGTGACCAACTAACAAGATATAAAATATTCAGGAGGGCCATTTAAATCACTTTTGTATGGCAAGAAAATAAACGTCAAAGCAGTATGTCATTTTTAACAAGTTAATATATTATACTCCACGTTTCAAATCCCTTTGGGATTTTTTCAGGGCAATATTAAGCTAGTAAGATATCAAATAGTCAATGATCATATTTTTGTAAGCAAATGCACTTGGTCAGTTTCTCCTGTACGACAACGATATGTCGTTAGACGCCATTGAGACTGTAATATTTTTGTAAATTCGACTGAGAATCATATTTGACATTTGTAATGTGCATAGGCATTATTGAAAGTTGATTTTTTTTAAATATTAAGGACCGTGAGATACTTGCCGCGTGCCATATTAGTGTTCTCTGGTTTCAGCGTTTCTCAAACTGTGACTATTAAGTTTTGAATATTGAAAGCATTTAATTTGTGGATCATATTGATATATTATTTCGAGAAATAAAAATACTTTGTGTTCTGATCCACTCTCAAGTGTGAGTGGATCAGAACACAAAGTATTTTTATTTCTCGAAATAATAATAATAATAATAAAACCCTTATCCGCACCCCAATGGTGCATAGGGCACTGCATCATATAAACGCAGTGTTATCTTGATCGTTAACACACAAAGGAAAGGTGATCAGCCCTCCGCTTCAGGTACCAGTCCAGGGTAATATTGAATAAATATTAGAGTGAAAAAATCACTTATATTTATTAGACCCCCCTCTGGGAATCGAACCCGGGACCTCCAGAACGGTAGCCGAGCGCGCTGAGCATTGCACTACGGAGGCGGACTATTTAAAATAATAAAATCCTTCTTTTGCCAACTCCATGCTTCGCTTCCATACATTAGGCTTGGAACCAGGATTCTGTGGGAACAGTTGGTACAGGAAAATGTAAAATAACTATTTTTTTTCACCCTTCTGGGAATCGAACCCGGGACCTCTAGCACGGTAGCTAAATACGCTAACCATTACGCCTCAGAGGTGGATTTAATAATACTGCAATATTAATTGTGTTTTTTATCCTTCACTAAAATTCCGCCTCCGTGGTGTAATGGTAAGCGTATTTAGCTACCGTGCTGGAGGTCCCGGGTTCGATTCCCAGGGGGGAGGTGAAAATAAGTATTGGTGATTCTAGGGTAATATTAAATAAATTTAATATTACCCTGGACTGGTCCCTGAAGTTCAGTAGTGATTACCTTGCCTTCATGTAAGAAACCATAAAGATAACACTGCGTCATAATATGACATATCTGATGCAATGCCCTATGCACTATGGTGCACGCACTATGGGTGCGGATAAGGGTTAGAAGAAGAATAAGAAAATTCAATAAAAAAATATTGTTTTGTTCACTTAACACATTAAACATAAAAAATGACAGCTTCTTAATAACTTACTATCAAACATGACAAGAATGCATTTGAATGTGTTTCTTAATGTTAAAAATCAATCGCTAAGTGGGTAAATACTGACAATCTTATGAAAAAATCTTAAAATACCTTATTATTACAACATTTTGAGTGTGTCCAAATACTTGTTAACAAAATCTGGATTATCTCCAATTAGAGGAGTTATTTTCATATTATTTTTTAACATCTCATCAAAGATGAAGAAGAATATGGAAGTCTGGGCATTTACGTGGCTGACGACCGTCATAGGGTGGTTTAAGTGATCACTTTACACACGTGTAACATTCACCAATTCTACCCATTATTGACAACCACACTACTCAAATTCTTGGAAGTTCTATATATATGAACCAATTTAGGAACCTTGTTCTTGAATCACTAGAACTTCACTAGATACATCTATTGGTGAGATGTAAAGAAGCTTTTTACTAAGCAGAAACTCTTATATTAGTATGTGAGGTCCGAATCCTTGATTATAATCACACACATGAGAAACGCCAGAAAATACCATTTTCATTTTTATTATTTAAGCTTATAATTTGACCAGATCACTTAAACCAGCCTATGACGGTCGTCAGCCCCGTAAATGCCCAGACTTCCATATTCTTCTTCATCTTTGATGAGATGTTAAAAAATAATACCTTATTATTAATTAAAATAATAATAAAAATATATAAATTTATGTTCACAGTTTGAGAAACTCAGTTTTTTCCACCCTTTCATTATGCAAGCAAACATTATTATAGAAATTACGAGCCTTTTTAAAGAAGTGATTTTAAAACTGATTTGAATTGACAATATGATTACTGTGTTCGATGCGATATTATCTTCCGTGTCATGGGTTTTTCATTCGTAGTTATTTTTTCATTCGTAGAAGTGATGGCCCAAAGAGATTGGTCGATAGCTAGGAATCGACATCGCAGGAGGCTAAATCCCTTTTAAAAACAGGCCACAAGGCCTACAACAAGATAAAAAAGATGTGATAGCCGAATCAATATACCATCTTGATAAAAAAAGTTACAGCTTAGTATTTCTTGAATGTTTTTCGCAGATAATTTGTGTCACATTTTATTAACTTTATAAAATTAAACATCTTTATTTTAACCACTCTTTTATTTATTATTCTTCAAACCCTTATCCGCACCCCAATGGTGCATAGGGCACTGCGTCATATAAACGCAGTGTTATCTTGATCGTTAACACATGAAGGAAAGGTGATCAGCCCTCCGCTCCAGGTACCAGTCCAGGGTGATATTGAATAAATATTATACTGAAAAAAATCACTTTTATTTATTTGACCCCCCCCCTGGGAATCGAACCCGGGACCTCCAGAACGGTAGCCGAGCGTGCTGACCATTACACTAAGGAGGTGGACAAACTCCCTTATTATTAGTATAATAAGGGAGTTTGTCCTTATAACTCACTTATTTATTATTAGTACACTTTAACCAACCGGTTTCGACAAGAACCTTGTCACCATCAGGGTTTGTGAAATTCTAAAACATTAAAATACTAAAAAAAAAACATAAAATAAATAAAATAAAACAACTTTGTTTTAACCACATTTTATTGGTACACTTTTTCCAACCGGTTTTGACAAGCACCTCGTCTTCATCGTGTTTTCTTTTCAAAAAAGTCTTATTCCCGGTTTTGTTTCCAGGCGGTAAGGACAGATGTCGCAGCCCGTCTCCCACTCCCGGCGAGGGAAGGTCTCCCGAGGGAGGCTCTCCATCCAGCAACTGCGCTCCCAGAGTCAGCCCTCATCACAATGGCAGCGCCGGTAAGATGACTTTACAATTGAATTTTGGTTCTCCTACAGAAAATCTTCTAAACTCTCACATGAGGTGGTATCGTACAAGATAAAAATAGTGAAGGACATTGCTACCATAAACCAAGCTAGGACACAAAATGCCGAACCCTCTTCTAGTGGAACGGAAGGTCTGTTGACGACAGTCAGCAGTCCGGCTTCTCCTGAGGAGTGCAACGTGGTTTCCTTCCAGCAATGAGCAAATGCTGACAAGTTCCTGATTGGCCCACACTAGATATTAGCTAGAAGAAACGAAAAACGGCTTACTTACCTATTTCAGCCTTCTTGTGTCCAGTATTGAACAAAGGCCTCCCTCTTGGACTTCTACAGCGCTCTGTTAGACGCGACTCTCTTCCAGTGCAGACCCGCCACTTATGTAATGTCGTTGGACCATTTTGTCTCGGGCCTACCCACAAAATTGGTTTATTGATCTGTAAACCTTGTACATAAAATAAGCAAGGTAAATAATATATGCAACTTCAATCTTTAAAAAATCTGAATATCCTTCCATTTCTTTCCTCAGGTTCATCATCTCCTGGTACTTGTGGCGGTGGTTCAGGAGCTGGAGCCGAAGGTCGTCCTCCTCCAGCTCGCCTGAAGAGGTTCCTCTCAACCCTCGTCCAGTTCGCTGCAGACCAGGGATCCGAGCCAGGAGACAGGGTGCGATCTTTGGTCCACAGCCTTGTCGTGAGTATCTTCATCAGCTACCAAGCATAATCATATTATTATAATGTGGGGGAGTCTGGATGGTTCAATTCTCCTCACATGCGCATACCATTGTTTCCTTCGTTTCTTTCCCCACCTAACGACATCATCAATCTCGCATGATCTCCCTTGTCCTGGCGTTCCTTATTATGTCTCGTAGGCTCTTGAAAGATATGCTTCTTAGAGTCAATTCAATTCAATTAAATTTATTTCAATTAATATATACATTACAAACTATAAACAATTTAAATCGTATACATTAAAAATACATTTAAAAAAATGCGTAATCAAATACAGTCTTCATTTCTGTCACTCTAAGCGCTTTTTGTCTGTGCGTAAGATCGATAAATATGGCGTAAAGCTTTCAGTATCTTATATCGTCTTCTTCGGCCCTCTTTACCATCTACTTCAATCTACATTGGACTTATAAAGACAGCCAATCGCAAGACTTTATATTACTTTCATTCATTCATTGAACTTTTGCTATCGACTTTCACAGCTCAACCATAGCGTCGAGGATTTCCAACAAGCGTCTACATCAAATCCAGTAATATAGCTTGAAGCTTTCTTCTTCTTCTTCCTGGCTCCATCCCAACTTATCGTCTTTGTAGACTGCTGGGGTCAGCTCTCCTCGTCCTCAGGTTGTAGGTCTTTCTGTCATGGACGACGTCACCTAGACCATGTCTTCAAACCAACTTCTCTCTTTAAGCTTTCAGTATCTTATACTGTCTTCTTTGACCGTATTTAGCATCAACTTTTACGTTAGGTTTTTAAAGACAACCAATAGCAAGACTTTACATTACTTTCATTATTTTTTTAACTTTTGCTACGCTTTTCAGAGTTCAACCATGAGCGTTGAAGAGTTTCAGCAGGCGCTTCAAGAAGCCACGAACTTTCCTTTGCGCCCGTTCGTGCTTCCATTCCTGAGGGCTTCTCTTCCCCCACTGCAGAGAGAAGTCCAAGCTCTGGCCAGAGTAGCGAAACAGGTATGAATTTGATTTATATATTTATTTATTTATTAATACTTTTAACAATACATGTTTTATTTTCTGATGAACGTCTTACTAGGCAGTACCCATGACGAGACGTTCATTTACATTATAAATAAAATATTATTATAAAATAAAATAAATTATAAAATAAAGTTATGTTAATAAAATTAGTACAGTTTAGCACAGTGAGAAATTGCCAAGTATGCTACAATAACACCATGATAAGCCTTACCTATCTACTACCTTATGTACACAAAACATACTTCTCCTTACAGTAAACAAAACATTTATTTTAAAATTCTTTTAGGCTATTTTTATTCTTCATACATTCAGGCATCTCAGCGTACATTTTCAAACCCTATACATTAAACAATTTTGTGACTTGGTTTTTTTCAACAATGGCAGTCTTATTTTATCCTTATTTCTAGTAATGTGTTTATGAAAAATTTTGTTAAACACTTTTTTATCCTTAAAATATTTGGGTAATTTATTGTTTTAAAATTTATATGTAATAATAAAAATAAAACCCTTATCCGCACCCTAATGGTGCAAAGGGCACTGCGTCATATAAACGCAGTGTTATCTTGATCGTTTACACATGAAGGAAAGGTGATCAGCCCTCCGCTTCAGGTACCAGTCCAGGGTAATATTGAATAAATATGACAGTGAAAAAATCACTAATATTTATTTTACCCCCCTTGGGAATCGAACCCGGGGCCTCCAGAACGGTAGCTGAGCGTGCTACACACTTACACTACGGAGGCGAATCAGCATATTTAATTTTAGTCTCTTTTTTATAGATAACCAGTTGAGTTCTTCTCTCATTTTGTCTATATTATTATATCAATTTTCCTTGAGCACCATTCTCATTGCTTTATTTTATATAATTTCGAATTTATTTAAATTTCTTTCATTTGCCAAAAATAATATTGTTGAGCAGTAATCTTTATCGCTCACTCCTTTCAAGAACGTCATAAATCAAAAAACTTGATTTTTCAGGAGATCGTTTTTAAAGTTTAAGAATATAATGAATGATATTAAAAATAAATATCAAGCCACTTATTGAACTTTTTAATGTGCAACAGATCTTTTTAGGTAAAACCTGAAGGTTATTTATTCATTTGAAAAATATTTAGTATATTTAAAAAATTAATTAAACAATACCTTTTCTTAAAAATGCAAAAACAACACTTTCTGCCTTGCAGCGGGTAAATATTAAGTTAAAAATATGCCATTTTTGCTGGGATATAGTACATTTTCTGGGCATTCCGAAAACACGCACAACCGAAAATTGACGATTTTTGATTTATGACGTTCTTGAAAGGAGTGAGCGATATGTGGAATAATGATTGATTTACAGATGAGTTCTGCAGTATTTTTATCTAACTTATTACTTAATTTACTAAGAAGAAAAAAAATTATAAACATGTTAACATAAAAATTTGCATTCAAGATTAATTTTGAATCCAATATTACACCCAAATATTTAATTTTATTAACTTTCTCTATAGTTTCATCATCTATATCAGTGCTCCGCAACCGGTGTGCCGTGGCACAATGGTGTGCCGTGAGCAGGATTCAGGTGTGCCGCGGGTGTGTGTTAACACACAATGACAAATTATTTTTCATAACATTGTCTTTTATTTCCAAATTATAATATAATTGTAAATACATAATTTTTCAACGTATTTTATGTATTAATTGTTAAATCAAACACAGATTTTTAAGTCCACTAACTTGTATTTTATTGTGAAAAAACACATAAAAATGAATATTATGAAAATTGTTTCGCTTAGTTATGGCATTTTCAATCAAATGCGAGGCGAAACAATTGTCACAACATAAATTTTTATGTGTTTTTCAACAATAAGAAAAAGTTGACTAAAAAAAATCGGTGTTTGATTTAACAATCAATGCATAAATTAAAATAGAGTGCTACAAATCAAAAGCCAAATCAATAAATAAATTTTCGATGGTCTATATATTTAAACTTTAGGTGTGCCGCGGAATTCTAGGAAGAATTTTGGTATGTCGCAGGTGAGAAAAGGTTGCGGAGCACTGATCTATATATACATTCATCCTTGGGTTTGGCTTACTTCTTCCTGATTCCATACATATTAATTTTAACATACGCACTCAAATTTTTAAGTTATTTATTACCAAAGACCCACCAAGCTACCTTATGTATCATGTCTGAGCTTTTTTAAAATACATTTTTTCCCACATATGTTAACATACGCACTCAAAATTTTAAGATATTTATTTATTTATTACCAAAGACCCACCAAGCTACCTTATGTATATTGTCTGAGTTATTTTAAAATACATTTTTTTCCACATATTTTAACATACGCACTCAAAATTTTAAGTTATTTATTTATTTATTACCAAAGACCCACCAAGCTACCTTATGTATATTGTCTGAGTTATTTTAAAATACATTTTTTCTACATATTTTAACATACGTACCCAAATTTTTAAGTTATTTATTACCAAAGACCCACCAAGCTACCTTATGTATCTTGTCTGAGTTATTTTAAAATACATTTTTTCCACATATTTTAACATACGCACTCAAATTTTTAAGTTATTTATTTATTTATTACCAAAGACCCACCAAGCTACCTTATGTATATTGTCTGAGTTATTTTAAAATACATTTTTTCCACATATTTTAACATACGCACTCAAATTTTAAGTTATTTATTTATTTATTACCAAAGACCCACCAAGCTACCTTATGTATATTGTCTGAGTTATTTTAAAATACATTTTTTCTACATATTTTAACATACGTACCCAAAATTTTAAGTTATTTATTACCAAAGACCCACCAAGCTACCTTATGTATCTTGTCTGAGCTTTTTTAAAATACATTTTTTCCCACATATGTTAACACACGCACTCAAAATTTTAAGTTATTTATTACCAAAGACCCACCAAGCTACCTTATGTATATTGTCTGAGTTATTTTAAAATACATTTTTTCCACATATTTTAACATACGCACTCAAATTTTAAGTTATTTATTTATTTATTACCAAAGACCCACCAAGCTACCTTATGTATATTGTCTGAGTTATTTTAAAATACATTTTTTCTACATATTTTAACATACGTACCCAAAATTTTAAGTTATTTATTACCAAAGACCCACCAAGCTACCTTATGTATCTTGTCTGAGCTTTTTTAAAATACATTTTTTCCCACATATGTTAACACACGCACTCAAAATTTTAAGTTATTTATTACCAAAGACCCACCAAGCTACCTTATGTATATTGTCTGAGTTATTTTAAAATACATTTTTTTCCACATATTTTAACACACGCACTCAAAATTTTAAGTTATTTATTACCAAAGACCTACCAAGCTACCTTATGTATCTTGTCCGAGTTATTTTAAAATACATTTTTTCCACATATTTTAACATACGCACTGAAAATGCAAAGAAAGTTCAAAGCATCCCAAAGATTGGGAATTTGAACAAGGATCATAATTTAGCCGTCAAGACGACGCGGCAATATCTCGCATCTCACCTCACGATTTGTCAGTTGTTAACCCTTAGCCCTCCTGCGGGCTGTCACCTACATTACTGGATTACACATTTTGTTTGCACGGCCGCAGACAGGCGGCGCGTGGCGAGGGGTTGGAGCGCGACTCCCCCCCAACCCCCACGTGATCCTGTGCGGATGGGCGTATATTACACCCCACGTCGGCCTGCATAGAAAAACACACATACCGTGTATTATATCATGTAATTCAGTATGGTATAATCGCGACAAATGACGGGAGATATAGTGAAACGTAATTTGGAAGGATTTTTTTTATATTAGAAATTTCATGGTTTTTTAAAGAGATAAATGTATTATTATTCGATGAAGGTATGTATTGTAAGATGAATGTATTGTAAGGTGAATGTATTGTAAGGTGAATGTATTGTAAGATGAATGTATTGTAAGATGAATGTATAGTAAGGTGAATGTAATGTAAGATGAATTTTTGTAAGATGAGTGTATTGTAAGGTGAATGCAATGTAAAATGAATGTATTGTAAGATGAATGTATTGTAAAGTGAATGTATTGTAAGATGAATGTATTGGAAGGTGAATGTATCGTCAGATTAATGTACTGCAAGATTAATGTATTGTAAAATGAATGTATTGTAAAATGTATTGTCACAATGTAAATTTTTATGTGCTTTTTTATAAAATACAACTTAGTAGACTCAAAAAAATGTGTCTAACTTAAAAATTAATACTTAAATTAAAATGGAGTTCTACAAATTAAACGCCAAATCAATATATTTGATAAACTTTTATAATGCTAGAATCTGTCGGAATCAAGGGTAAGGCTTTCAGATTTTTCCAGAGAAATTTAATTTCGGTATTCCTCGGGGTATAGTCTTAGGACCTTAACTATTCATTTTAAATAATGATGAATAGGAAAGGTGTCGTTGACATAATACGCTTACTCCTTTCAACAACGTCATATATAAAAAAAAAATCGACAATTTTCAATTGTGCATGTTTTAGAAATGCCCAGAAAATGTACTATATCCCAGCAAAAGCGGCATATTTTAAACTTAATATTTACCCGCTACAGGGCAGAGAGTGTTGTTTTTACATTTTGAAGAAAAGGTGTTGTTTAATTATTTTTTTAAATATACTAAATATTTTTCAAATGGAGAAAAAACATTCAGGTTTTACCTAAAAAGATCTGTTGCACAGTAAAAAGTTCAGTAAGTGGCTGGATGTTTATTTTTAATACAATTTATTATATTCTTAAACTTTAACAACGCTCTCCTGAAAAATCAAGTTTTTTTTATAAATGACGTTGTTGAAAGGAGTAAGCTATATGGCAAAACTCTCCTAACTTCGTATTATCTCCTAAGAATTTTAGGGTAAGATTTTTGGAGTAAATTGTATTATATGAGATTTCCACTTGTTTATGTTGTATCGTTGGTTTAGAAGCTTTGAACTACTTTTTTTTTAAATTTAGACATGATTATATTCGAAATGTCAAAGACATCTTTCGAATAAATTCAAACCCTTATCCGCACCCCAATGGTGCATAGGGTACTGCATTATACAAACACATTGTTATCTTGATCGTTAACACACGAAGGAAAGGTGATCAGCCCTCCGCTTCAGGTACCAGTCCAGGGTAATATTGAATAAATATTAGAGTGAAAAAATCACTAATGTTTATTTTATCCCCCCTGGGAATCGAACCCGGGACCTCCAGAGCATGCTGACCATTACACTACGGATGCGGACAAATAAATTATTTCGAATAAATAAATAAATAAATACATAAATGCTCTAAGGGTGGTAAAAAGTGGGAAGTGCCATGAACGAAAGGGCGTCTTGATACGACAACCTTGGGGTTTTTTCTCCCAAACATCCAATCCTCTCCACGTCTCGTCTGCTGGCCGCGTACGGCGGTGTGGAGACGGGCGCTGTGCTGACCACAGCTGGCCGTGTCGGGTCCAGAGGGTCGGGCGGGGTCGGGGCGGGGAGAGCGGGGGAAGGAATTAGTGGAAGAGTGTCGCCAGAAGGCGCGCGCGGCGCCAGATCGCAGGGCGGACACATCGGAAACAGGGTTGCCAGGTTGCCATTACGTCATAAATAAAAAAACTTGATTTTTCGGGAGAACGTTTTTGAAGTTTAAAAATTTAATACAATGTATTAAAAATAAATATCAAGCCACTTATTCAACTTTTTACTGTGCAACAGATCTTTTTAGGTAAAACCTTAAGGTTTTTTCTCCATTTGAAAAATATTTGGTATATTTAAAAAATAATTAAACAATATCTTTTCTTCAAAATGCAAAAACAACACTTTCTGCCCTGTAGCGGGTGAATATTAAGTTAAAAATATGCCGCTTTTGCTGGGATATAGAACATTTTCTGGGCATTCCGAAAACGTGCACAACTGAATATTTACGATTTTTTATTTATGACGTTCTTGAAAGGAGTGAGCGATATAATATGTGTATAAATCATATTTTTCTACTTTATTACATTTTTTTACATCTCAACATAGATGTATAAGAATATGGAAGTCTGGTCATTTACAGGGCTTACGACCGACATAGGCTTGTTTAAATAATCACTTGACGCGTGTAACATTCACCAATTCTACCCATGATTGATAACCACATTCTTGATTTTTTTTTTGAATAGCCTAACGTCCAAGTGACTCTGAAATCTAGCTACGGCTTATGCCACACCGCTTATCATGACCATACTCAGGCTTCTTTTTAATTGTCATAGCCTATGCCTACTCATGAGTGGATTTACTCTTTGTGTTTAAGGTTACTATAATTTCTTGTAATTCATGAATGAAAATTCTAGACAAAAACACTCGCTCTCAAATTGTTGAAAGTTCCATATAAGTATATGATCCAATTTCGAAACATTGTACTTGAATCACTAGAGTCATCTATTGGTGAGACGAAAAGAAGCTTTTTATTGAGCAGAAACTCTTTTATTAGTATGTGAGATCCGAATCACACTCAAAAATTAATAATTTCAATTTTAATTTCATTTTCAATTTATTCAACAACAAAAAATTAATATATACATAACAAACAATATTCAAGGCGTATATATTAAAAGTAAGCAAGAAGACTTAAAGGTGTAGAAGAATCCCGTTTCGGAAAACTCCTTCGGACACATGGAACAGATCAATATCCAATGTGATATTGTTCAACATAGCGGTAGCTCTTCCTACAGGCATAGCCATCGGCAGGTTGGTCCTGTGTATAGGAATGTGAAACAATCTATGCCGACGCTGTCTTGGGTAACTATCGGGAACATACAGACCAATGTTCCGGATAATTTCAGGATTATCGATCATACCGCGCAACAATCGATAAAAACGCGTAATCATTCAAGCGTAACACATTCCTTCTAGTCTCTAAACTATTGTAACCATACCCTGGAGAAACTCGGAAACTCGGAGAAATAATTTTTTGAACAGATATTTCCAAATATTATTTTTCAATCAGCATCCTTGTGGCAACCCTGTCCCCACCCCGCGGTTTGGGTAACAGCTGTTGAGCCGGGGGCGACACAAATAATTTTAATCTGACTCCCTCCCCAACCTCCTCCCCTCCTCCCCTCCCTCCGGCGCCCGTGGGAATTACAGGACCGGATCGGGGTGAAAAGTATTGACGTTTTCAATTTAACTGGATATTGGCGCGTAATTATGCCCGAGACACATTTACCGCTCTAGGCTCGGTCTAAACTTATCCGAATAATTATTTTCTATTCGGGAATTTCGTTAGTAAGGACTCGCTTCGAGTTCGCGTTGTGAAGCGACGCGCACAGTGAATAATGTCGGATCTGCGCGATGGCTTCTTTACAGATGAAAGGGTTTGTTTTTTAGTATTTATTAAGATCTTTACAGCGTTTTGAGTGTGTCCAAATGCTTGTTCACAAATCCGGATTATCTCCAATTATAGGAGTTATTTTTCATGTTGTTTTTTGACATCTCAACATAGATGAAGAAGAATATGGAAGTCCGTAAATGCCCAGACTTCCATCTATCTTCTTCTTCATCTATGTATGGATGTAAAAAATAAATTTCTTATATATTATTTTCCAAACTCTTATCTGCATCCAATGGTGCATAGGGCACTGCATCATATAAACGCAGTGTCATCTTGATAGTTAACACATGAAAGAAAGGTGATCAGCCCTCCACTTCAGGTACAAGTCCAGGGTTATATTAAATAAATAGTAAAGTGAAAAATCGCCTATATTTATTTAACTCCCCTCCTGGGAATCGAACCCGGGACCTCCAGTACGTGGTGTAATTTTTAAAATAGACATTTTTTATATTCTTGAAGTTAGGTGTATTTTTATACCATTTCACAGTCGCCAAAATAACTTCTTTTATATATTTGTTAAATGTTAAATTAAACACTGATTTTTTTAGTCTACTAAGCTGTATTTTATTGTTAATTAACATTTAATACATAAATTAAAATAGAGTTCTACAAATTAAACGCCAAATCATTAAATAAATTTCTCATATCGCCCACTCCTTTCAAGAACGTCATAAATCAAAAAACTTGATTTTTCAGGAGAACGTTTTTAAAGTTTCAAAATATAATACAATGTATTAAAAATAAATATCAAGCCACTTATTGAACTTTTTACTATGCAACAGATCTTTTTAGGTAAAACCTAAAGGATTTTTCTCCATTTGAAAAATATTCAGTATGTTCAAAAAAATAATTAAACAATACATTTTCTTCAAAATGCAAAAACAACACTTTCTGCCCTGTGGCGGGTAAATATTAAGTTAAAAATATGCTTTTTTGCTGGGATATAGTACATTTTCTGGGCATTCCGAAAACATGCACAACTGAAAATTGACGATTTTTGATTTATGACGTTCTTGAAAGGAGTGAGCGATATGTGACGCCTACTTTCAAAATTCGCCAGATCCATGTGAGTCGATTTTACAAAAAATGCAAAATTCTCCGGATAACATTTATGTTTCAAAGATTTGTCTATCTTAAGATAAAATATTATGAAATAGAGAATTATTAAAATTATTTAAAAAAAAACACGAGACACAAAGAAATAATGACATCATCTTCATTTTTGACCTATCCCCGCTCTCTGATTGGCCGATATGGGTCAGAAGGCAAGTTCCATGAATATAGTGGAATTTGAAATACAATGCTGTTTTTAATTATTTTTTAGCAGGGTTTTCAAGTATGTAAATATTTTAAACAATAAAACCCACAATTGGCATTCCGATACAGTATTTATTTTGAAAATCCTTTTAAATTGGATCTGGCGGATTTTGAAACTAGGCGACACATATGTTTAAACATTTCGCTCACTCCTTTCAAGAACGTCAAAATTAAAAAAAAAAGATTTTTCAGGAGAACGTTTTTAAAGTTTAAAAATATAACACAATGTATTAAAAATAAATATCAAGCCACTTATTGAACTTTTTACTGTGCAACAGATCTTTTTAGGTAAAATCTGAAGGTTTTTTCTCCATTTGAAAAATATTTAGTATATTTTAAAAAAATAATTAAACAATACGTTTTCTTCAAAATGCAAAAACAACATTTTCTGCCCTGTAGCGGGTAAATATTAAGTTAAAAATATGCCTCTTTTGCTGGGATATAGAACATTTTCTGGGCATTCCGAAAACATGCACAACTCAAAATTGACGATTTTTGATTTATGACGTTCTTGAAAGGAGTGAGCGATTTATCCCACAAATTGTCCTTTTTTATTTTTTTTTTATTTGTATATATTCATTTAAATCACAATTTATACATATTTAGAATTTTTTTTTTGCAGAGACTCACCAAGCCACCTTGTGTGTCTTGTCGGTGGAGTTCTTTTTTAATACATTTTTTATTGTTTTCAACGATTTTAACCTAATATAGACATAAAAAAGAAAAAAATCTAGAATATAAACATTTTACAATTTTCATAAAATTAACTCTTGATCATTTACCCATTCCTTTATTTTGCCTTTGTTCCATATTTTATTTTGACCTCTAACATCCGTCGGCAATAAATTAAAAATGTTCGGAACGATATATTGCAGTGTTCGACTCCCATATTTATTATTAATTCTTGGATTTAATTCCTCATTCGTTTTTTTTCGCGAAACTGTGAAACGTAACAAAATTCGCTAATAATATTTTTCGCGTATCGGAATTCTAATTCGTTAATACCCACCCATTCCCGTACAGCGCAGGTGGCGACTCCACTTACCCCATGCCACCCCGTTCACAGAAAACCAACGACCAGCATGCTACCAGCTCGGTACTAAGCAAGGAGGGGGTAACTGACGTTTTTTGGTATTGGCATGATAGCTTCGGATTTTGCAAAATTTTGCCAGGGGAGTGGTAAAGATTCGCCACACCTAATAGAGATTTCTTGTAAAAGTGTAATACATAAATTAATTTAATATTTACAACACTCAAAATGTTGTAAATAAATTATCCGGTCAAATTATAAGCTAAATAATAAAAATGAAAATGGCGTTTCTCATGTGTGTGATTATAATCCAGAATTCGGACCTCACATACTAATAAAAGAGTTTCTGCTCAGTAAAAAGCTTCTTTTTATCTCACCAATAGATGTCTCTCGTGAAGTTCTAGTGATTCAAGAACAATGTTTCAAAAATTGATTTATATATATATATATATATATATATATATATATATATATATATATATATATATATATATATATATATATATATATATATATATATATATATATATATATATATATATATATATATATATATATATATATATATATATATATATATATATATATATATATATATATATATATATATATATATATATATATATATATATATATATATATATATATATATATATATATATATATATATATATATATATATATATATATATATATGTATATATATATATATATATATATGTATATATATAAAACTTCCAAGAATTTGAGTAGTGTGGTTGTCAAAAAATGGGTAGAATCGGTGAATGTTACACGTGTGTAAAGTGATCACTTAAACCAGCCTATGACTGTCGTTAGACCCGTAAATGCCCAGACTTCCATATTCTTCTTCATCTTTGATGAGATGTCAAAAAATATTATAATTTGATATTCTTCAGAACTCCAATGCACCTTAATATCTTGCTGAAAACAT
The DNA here is from genome assembly GCF_059751285.1 of Brachycentrus maculatus. Classification (NCBI taxonomy): domain Eukaryota; kingdom Metazoa; phylum Arthropoda; class Insecta; order Trichoptera; family Brachycentridae; genus Brachycentrus; species Brachycentrus maculatus. The sequence continues at coordinate 640,939 of NW_028281004.1, read as the reverse complement.
ATCGCTCGCTCCTTTCAAGAACGTCACAAATCAAAATACTTGATTTTTCAGGAGAACGTTTTAATAGTTAAAAAATATAATACAATGTATTAAAAATAAATATCAAGCCACTTATTGAACTTTTTACTGTGAAACAGATCTTTTCAGAAAAACCTGAAGGTTTTTTCTCCATTTCAAAAATATTTAGTAGATTTAAAAAAATAATTAAACAAAATTTTGAGTGTGTCCAAATACCAAATACAAAATCTGGATTATCTCCAATTACAGGAGTTATTTTCATATTATTTTTGACATCTCATCAAAGATGAAGAAGAATATGGAAGTCTGGGCATTTACGGGGCTGACGACCGTCATAGGCTGGTTTAAGTGATCACTTTACACACGTGTAACATTCACCAATTCTATCCCTGCTATATTCTAAGTCAGAACTATGTATTTAAAGACTGTTTTATCATAAAAAATCGAAGAAACTTCAATAGACACTCGATATAACGAATCTTAGGTGGTTTGAAAATGTCGGAAGCATTGACTGATTGGTATATTTCAGTTCGTTATATTGACTTTAGTCTGTTATATTTCCTTATATCCAACTACCAAAACGTAAAATGTTCAGGAGGGCCATTTAAGTCACTCTTGCTTGGCAAGAAAATAAATATTATACTTCCAAGTTTAAAATCCTTTAGGATTTTTTCAGGACAATATTAAGCTAGTACGATATCAAATAGTTAATGATCACGTTTTTGTTTAAAAAAAAAATGCACTTGGTCACTTTCTCCTGTATGACTACGATATAAGGAAATATAACAAACTAAAGTCAATATAACGAACTGAAATATACCAATCACTCAATGGTACCGACATTTTCAAACCACTTAAGATTCGTTATATCGAGTGTCCACTGTAGTCTCTTCGATTTTTATGATAAAACAGTCTTTAAATACATAGTTCTGACTTAGAATATAGTACATCGTTATATATTTTGTTCGTTCGTTATATTGACGTATTACTTATTAAAAATATCAAAAAACAAGCGAAGAATGAGAAACTGTCCTATATTCTAATGAAGGGTCTTCTTTCCAGCCTCCTCTGCAGTATGTGAGGAACCACGAGACAGTCGCTCTGGAGCCAGGAGTCGCTGAACCAGCCGACATGTTCCTCAGCACTCCTTCCTCGCCAGGAGCGATCAAGAGAAGCGCTGCTGAAGCGTGAGTACTGACAATCCACACTTATTCATTTTTAGCCTGGATTTTAAACCCTGGGTTGTTTTATTTATCATTATTTTTACATTAACTGTATAAATATATCAAACAAAAAAAGTTATAAACATATTAAAAACATTTTTTTTGCACAGACCCACCAAGCCACCTTGTGTCTTGTCGGTGGAGTTCTTTTAACACACGTTTTTGTTATTGTTTTAACCTAATAAACATACGAAAAAAGACAGAAAATATTAAAAATAAAACTATTTTACAATTTTCATAGAATCAACTCTTGATCATTTACCCATTCTTTTATTTTGCCTTTGTTCCATATTATATTTTGACATCTTACCTCCGTCGGCAACAAATAAAAAGTTTATAAGTCAAATAAGAGCATTTGCAAGAATCTGCCAATTGATGCTCTTCGTCAATTGATAAACGCGTTCGTTGTATCGAGTGATTTGTTATATTGAAGTTCGTAATATTGAGATTTAGTTAGAAAAGATCGAATTTCGACTGCGTTCAGTCAACTTTCATCCTTCTTTTGCTTACTCTGTTGTCTACAACTTCTCTTTTATTTCCCACACGTCATAAAACGAATGTTTTATGACGTTTGGGAAATTATTCGAATTACTGAATTATTAGTCGATTCGAATTCATGATATCTTTGGCATAGTGATTATATTTATTAATACAGATACTAGTTTTATTTTGTTTTTATAATTTATTTTCACGTACATTAATTGGTCATTTAAACGAAATGTAAATTTTGATCCGAACACAAAACTTTATAAAGAAATACGAACTACTTGTATATTTTTAGTAAATAATAAAGGATTTTTTTGTATGTTTACAAAATTTCATTAAAAAAAATAAAATAATATATTTTCTATGTATACTTATTTTGATAGAAGCAGCAACTCTTGAACGTATAAAATTTTCAAACACCCTCTGTGTAAATACTACTTAAATTTTAAGTGAACGGTGAATGATAAGTAGAGATTTTTATTACCATACCACAAAGTTAACAATGCTTTTAATATACAAATTATAAAACTATACTTTAAACTTTAAACTATACTTTAAAACTATGGAAAAACTATGTCCGCCTCCGTAGGTCAGCATGCTCGCCTACCGTTCTGAAGGTCCCGGGCTCGATTCCCAGGGGGGTTTAATAAATATAAGTGATTTTTTCACTCTAATATTTATTCAATATTACACTGGACTGGTACCTGAAGTGGAGGGCTGATCACCTTTCCTTCGTGTGTAATCGATCGAGATAACACTGCGTTTATATGATGCAGTGCCCTATGCACCATTGGGTGCATAGGGCACTGCTAACACGTATACTTTTTTAGAGAGGTAGAAACGTTATATTTTAAATGTTTTGTATATTTACCAACTTTTTTGTATTATTTCAATACGTATTTTGTAAAAAAATATAAATACAACAAAAAAAACATTCCAAACTTATAATACCTAGACTCACCCCAGACACTACTTATAAAGACCGAAACAATTACAAAAAAATGCTTAAATGAGTTCTATGTACAGTAAAAAAAGAAACTTTTTTTTTTTTAAATAAATATTAAAAAATAAAAAATAAAATATTTTCTTAATTTCGATGCGAAGGTTGCCATTAAAGGCTAAATCGACAAAACGACACGAACAGACATGTACTCACTTTGAAATTTCACCGCAACAAGGAGATTATAATATATCGCTCACTCCTTTCAAGAACGTCATAAATCAAAAATCGACAATTTACAGTTATGCACGTTTTCGAAGTGCCCAAAAAATGTACTATATCCCAGCAAAAGAGGCATATTTTTTACTTAATATTTACCCGCTACAGGGCAGAAAGCGTTGTGTTTTGCATTTTGAAGAAAATGTATTGTTTAATTATTTTTTTAAACGTACTAAATATTTTTCAAGTGGAGAAAAAACCTTCAGGTTTTTCCTAAAAAGATCTGTTGCACAGTAAAAAGTCAAGTAGTGGCTTGATATTTATTTTTGATACATTTTATTATATTTTTAAACATAAAAAACGTTCTCCTGAAAAATCAAGTTTTTCGATTTATGACGTTCTTGAAAGGAGTGAGCGATATGTACAAATACGTGTAGGCGGGTATATATGGGTAGCTGCCTGCCCACGTAGCCTACATTATCGCGAGGCAAACGGATCTGTCGAGGTAAATGTTTGAACACACTACGCGATTTTCCCGCGCTTAGGTTTTCGGATTTAAGAATATTTTGCCGTTGACAGCTTAATTAATGGCGCGCGTGTATTTGACAGGTTAATTACACAAAAACTATGTTTCGCGCCATGTTGTACATCTGACGCGGTCGGGCGGGAACGTGATTTCAAAGTTTTGAATTTAGAAGAGGTGTTCGACGTCTGTTTTTTTTTCCTTCCATTTTTGATTTTGTTCGGAAAGCGGGGCTATTTGATATTTTTCGACGATTCTCCTTTATTTAATTTTTTAATTTAGTAGAATCAGTAGTTGAACGTTTTAAAAAAAAACAGTAAAATGTAGATTTTTTCATTCTATTTTTGAATTTAGAAGAGTTGTTCGACGTTTATTTTTATCCTTTCATTTTTGGTTTTGTTCGGAAAACGGGGCTATTTGATATTTTCCGAAGTTTCTTTTTTATATTAGGTAAAAATTTTAAAAGCCGTGTTGGACGTTAATTTTTTAAATTATGATAATTATTTTCAACGTTAAAAAAAAAAATTGATTAGGTGTCAAACGTTTTTTTATACGTTTCTATTTTAGATGTTGTTCGGAAAACAGGACTTATTGATATTTTCCGAAAAATTTGAAAGAGGCGTTGGAATTTTTTTTATATTTAATTAATTTAATTTACTTTGTTTTTTAATTTAGATGAGGTATCGAACTTTACTTTTCTCTTTAAATTTTTGATATTGTTAGGAAACTAGGCTTTTTGATATTATCCAAAGATGGTTTTTAATAAGAAGTGTTGAACGTTTATTATTATTTTTAAATATAATAAAGATTCTTTTCATTCTATTTTTCAATTTACATTGAGTATTCGACTTTTTTTTTCCTTCCATTTTTAATATTGCTCGGAAAACGAGGCTTTCTTATATTTTCCGAAGATTCTTATTTTATTTTATTTTAGTTTCTATAATACATATAATTAATATATTTTTTATATTTTTTACTATAGAAGATGTGTTAGATGTTTATTTATAAAATTTTATAAATAAATGTGGTTACTGACCAAATAAAATAAATATATATATAAAACTCAATATTTCTTATTTTATTATAACAATTTTCTTTTCATATAATTTTATAAATAAGTTTTTTTAAAACCAGCGTGGACACATTATTGTAATTTAAAATTATGTATAAAAAAAATTAAACAATTGTGAAAAGAAAAGAGTAGTTGAAAGGTAAAAAGAAAAAAAACATTTTTATTTGGAAATATATTAAATATGCTATTCGAAAAGAATCATATAGAAAAATATATCCCTAAAAAAAAATTATATATGCACGGAGACACGTTTGGCTCCTCGCGCATCCAGTCGCTTACTGAATTGTTCATGTGTTTGCGAATACCTCATTAAATTAACGTTAATAACTCATCTTTCCGTAATCTGTATTTTAAAATTGTATATGTGATGATAATAAATAAATAAAATCTATCCCAGTCCCAGGATATTAGCCCTTTCCGGTCCATAAACTAAAAAAAAATTCCAACAGGTCCACAATAGATTAACAGCATTACAGGGTAAAACAAAACATCCAAGTTTTTTAAAAATAAAACTACACTTGTGTTAAAAATTTGATTTAATTTATCTTGTGTCTTTTATAGACATCTAATGCTTCCGTAGTGTAATGGTCAGCACGCTCGGCTACCATACTGGAGGTCCCGGGTTCGATTCCCAGGGGGGGGGGGTTCAAATAAATATAGGTGATTTTTTCACTTTAATATTTATTCAATATAACCCAGGACTGGTACCTGAAGCGGAGGGCTGATCACCTTTCCTTCATGTGTTAATGATCAAGATAGCACTGCGTTTATATGATGCAGTGCCCTATGCACCATAGGGTGCGGATAAGGGTTTGAGTGAGTGAGAGAGAATGTATGATATCGATGAAAACAGTCACCGATGCAAAGGCCGGGCTTTCTCTCTTAAGTGATGCAAATGTATCGGTTTTCCTTCCTACCTCCAGGAATTTTTCGTTGAGCGTAACATTTTTCCATATACGTGGGCTTTTGTGGATGGAATCGTCATCACTGCTGCTCACATACGCACGGGTCGAGTGTAACTGATGCCGGTAGCCGGACATCCGAGTGACGGGTACCGAGCCAGCCCCCAAAACAAAACTTTTGTATCATTCTCAGGTAGTTACACATTCTAATGTTGATAAAAATCATTAAATCTTCGTCCCAGTATACAGCGCACTTAATACGAGTGAGAAAAAAATATGTTTGCTTGTATTTTAACTCTAAACTGATGAAAAAAAAAATGTCGAATGACATTCGACATACGACTCACCGGAATAAAGTCGATTTCGAATGACATTCGACATAGGACCGGAAAGGGTTAGTAGCGCGATACAGCTTCTTGTAACCCAACCCTTACGGTCCACTATTCATTATCTCAACGTTAGCAACACATCTATCCTAGTCTCAAGCGGTTAGTAGCCCGATACAGTCCCTTGTAACCCAGCCCGTACGGACTCCTCGCCCCCGTCCGCAGGCAGTAGGTCCCGCTCGCGCCGGGCGCCTCGTGTCCCATGAGTCCCGGGGGGCTCCCGGCGCAGCCCCCGGGACCGCAGTAGGCCCGGCCGTGACAGGGCAGGCCCGGGAACAGGCCGGGGTGGCGCAGGGACTCCGCGTACAGCCGCCAGGAGCGCGCGTGGCTGCAGGAGGGGCTCACGCAGCCCGGCTGCTGGCGGCCGCCATTCGGATAGAAATCCGCGTCACCTTTTAAATATATATTATATTATATATATATATATATATATATATATATATATATATATATATATATATATATATATATATATATATATATATATATATATATATATATATATATATATATATATATATATATATTATTTTTTGACATCTCATCAAAGATGAAGAAGAATATGGAAGTCTGGGCATTTACGGGGCTTACGACCGTCATAGGCTGGTTTAAGTGATCACTTTACACACGTGTAACATTCACCAATTCTACCCATTATTGACAACCACACTACTCAAATTCTTGGAAGTTCTATATATATGAACCAATTTAGAAACCTTGTTCATGAATCACTAAAACTTCACTAGAGACATCTATTGGTGAGATGTAAAGAAGCTTTTTATTAAGCAGAAACTCTTATATTAGTATGTGGTCGTAAGCCCCGTAAATGCCCAGACTTCCATATTCTTCTTCATCTTTGATGAGATGTCAAAAAATAATATGAAAATAACTCCTGTAATTGGAGATAATCCAGATTTTGTGAACAAGTATTTGGACACACTCAAAATGTTGTATATATATATATATATATATATATATATATATATATATATATATATATATATATATATATATATATATATATGTATGTATATATATATATATATATATATATATATATATATATATATATATATATATATATATATATATATATATATATATATATATATATATATATATATATATATATATATATATATATATATATATATTTGTACCTGTATAGGTATGCCAGATTTCTGAAATGTTCAACCGGGACATCGGCATGCCCCTAGCGTACAATAAAGTAGAATATCAGTAATATTCCGTTCGTAATATTATTCGAATTTTACCGTCCGGTAGTCCCGTTGTGAACAATGAAAGCGACTACGACAGTTTAGCGTGATCGAATTTACGCGCACCGTGATCACGCACCGACCAAGAGCACCAATCCGGAGAAATATGGACAAAATCTCAAGCCAATCATCGTTTCAAAACGCTAACTGACGTGCCGGTAAAATTCCGTGTAATTCTGTGTAGTGGGCAAAGGCCCTTAGGGCGCTTGTGCACTTCACGGAATTATAAGGAACACCAGGATAAGGGATATATGCGAGATCGAAGATGTCGTTAGGTGGGGAAGGCAACGAAGGAGATATTGGTATGCGCATGTGAGGAAAATCGAACCATCCAGACTCCCCCACATCGCACTACACAGCCAACCCAAGGTAGACCAATAAAGGGATGGATTGACAGCTGGGAATCGACATTGCAGGAAGCTAATCCCACTTAAAAACAGGCCACAAGGAGAGGACGACGAATAATTTTGAGTAGACGGAATTTCAATATAATTACCTATCACAGCATCAATCCCATAAACTCCAGCCGATGTGTGTATAACATCGACAAACTCTGCATCCCCTTTGCTCAATTTTGAAGACGCATTTTCGGACACAAAGCAAGGACCCGCCGGATCAAGGCCGCTGATCCTCGCTATTCTTCGTCCTGTCAGGTTTTGGAAGGTCTTTCCAGCGAAGCCTGCGATCTGGGCGCCGAGGCTGTGTCCGATCAAATGGATAGATCTTGAACTGACCCCATCTGTAATTCAAATATATCGCTCACTCCTTTCAACAACGACATATATCAAAAATCGTTAATTTTTAGTTGTGCATGTTTTCGGAATGCCCAGAAAATGTACTATATCCCAGCAAAAGTGGCATATTTTTAACTTAATATTTACCCGCCACAGGGCAAAAAGTGTGTTGTTTTTGCAATTTGAAGGAAATGTATTGTTTTTTTTTAATAAGACTTAATATTTTTCTAATGGAGAAAAAACCTTCAGGTTTTACCTAAAAAGATTTATTGCACAGTAAAATGTTCAATAAGTGGCTTGATATTTATTTTTAATAGATTGTGTTATATTTTTAAACTTTAAAAACGATCTCCTGAAAAAATAAGTTTTTTGATATATGACGTTGTTGAAAGGAGTGAAAGGAGGAAACATAAAAACTATGAAAAAATACGTGTTTTCATGAATATACATACTATTACGTAAAAATTTATTGATGTCCCCTTTTGAGGAGAAAAATAAATGGTCAGTTTATAGATACTAAAAATTTGCGTGTGGTTGATAGACAATGTTTTGCATATAGATATTTTTTTAAAATTACTCACTTTTATATAACTCCGCCAAGATTTTTCCCAATTCTTCACCAATAAACTGAACATATGTGCTGGATCTTAGATACATGTACAGTATCAGGCTACTAGAGTCCAAAGCGATCACATTCATCCCCCCCTTGGCGACCAGGGCTGAACAAACTGTCTGGACCGATTCGCTCCGAGCGCTGGACATAAATCCGTGAATGAAAATTGCAATCGGCAAATCTCTGTTGAAAATTTTCGAGGACATGATCTTGGATGCTGAATCGATGATTGGAACGACTTCCTGCTGAAAAATTTGCTTTGATTATCCGGATACTATTAACATAGTAGAACTTTGATTATCCGGATATTATTAACATAGTAGAACTTTGATTATCCCGATATTATTAACATAGAAGAACTGTAATTATCCGGATATTATTAACATAGTAGAACTTTTATTATCCGGGTACTATTAACATAGTAGAACTTTGATTATCCGGATATTTTACACTATTTGACAGGCGCCGCGCCATGGCGTAATTGGGTAGACGCTCGACTGCGAAACTAGCGTCGCGGGTTCGATTCCCGACAAGTGCAAAATAATTCAGGAAAGATTTATTTGCAATTGGTCTGTGTATTTGTAATGTATTTTTCACTTTTACCTTCCCTATCCTTCCCTATCCTTACTATCCTACCTGCAGACAAGCTTCTAATAGATGGTTATTCCTTTTTTTAATTTTTTTTTAAATTAAAACTTGTAATGTGTAAAAGCGTATTTATGTAACGAAAACAAATCTGGAGAAACACTGGAGGTCCCGGGTTCGATTCCCAGGGGGGTCAAATAAATAAAAGTGATTTTTTCACTCTAATATTTATTCAATATTACCCTGGACTGATCACCTTTCCTTCGTGTATTTAACGATCAAGATAACACTGCGTTTATAGTATGCAGTGCCCTATGCACCATTGGGCCATATGCGCATAAGGGTTTAAGAAAAAAAATCTCGAAGATGATATTTTCTTTAGATTCAAGCATTTATCATCCTTCGATAGTTGAATAATTGCATTTTTTTTATGATCAAGATAACACTGTAATTATATGATGCAGTGCCTTATGCACCACCAGGTGTGGATAAGGGTTTAAAAAACGATATATGTTTTGGTGGAGTACGTCAAAATTATTTTTAATGTTGATTTTTTTATTGTATTTTTTATTATCGATTGTGAGAGATATTTTGATACCATTTACCTGGGTTTTGTTATACCAAAGGTCTAAGGTGAGCCTTGAAATATCTGGAACGTGACTCGCCAGCTGTTCGTATTGCAAACCCAGCGAGTTCTTCACAAACGTACCTGAAATATCAAACTGCTCCCTTGAGATTTGACAATGTATGATTTTCTTTAAAAATAAATATTTGACAATGTATGATTTTCTAAAGCTTTTCTTAAATGTGCCAGCCAACTTTTCACGATTTTCACCTTCTCCGAGTAGATATATCAAATATATGTGAATGGGGAAGACGAAACCAACTGATATTAAATGTTTCTAAGTGTTCGGTCACGTCTTTCACTAGGGCCCAAAAAACTCTATTTTATCGCTACAAAATGAACGACCAAAATCTGATTCGAGCGTCAAATGTTAGGGATCTGGGCGTTAGGTTTGTGAGCACCCTGACATTTCACGATCACATAGAGGCGGTCAGTGGTAATGCATTGAAAATGCTAGGATTTGTTCTGCGTACTGCCAGGGTTTTCCAAAATACCTGCGTGCTGAGAACTCTTTATAACTCCTTGGTGCGAAGTAGACTCGAGAGTGGCTCCATGACTTCAGGGTCACACGAGTTTAAGTACTCTCTAATGGTAGAGAAGTACAAAAGAAGTTTCTGAGGTATCTCTACATGAGAGAGTACGGCTATTATCCTTGGCTCTACCCAAACGAGTTTCTCCAGGGTATGCTTGGCTACAATAGTTAAGAAACTAGAAGGAATGTGTATTTGATTACGCATTTTTATCGATTGTTGCGAGCTATGATCGATAATTAAATTATCCGGAACATTGGTCTGTATGTTCCCGATAGTTACCTAAGACAGCGTCGGCATAGATTGTTTCACATTCCTATACACAGGACCAACCTGCCGATGGTTATGCCTGTAGGAAGAGCTACCGCTATGTTGAACAATATCTCATTGATCTGTTCCATGTGTCTGAAGAAGTTTTCCGAAGCGGGATTCTTCTACACCTTTAGCAAAAATATTCTTGCATATTTTAATGTATACGCTTTACTTTTTTTTAGTTTGTAATGTCAGTATATGTTAATTGCAAATAAATAAATTGAATTGAATTGAATTGAATCGAAATTGAATGATAGGTGTTATTAACCAGCCCATGACGGTCGTCAGCCCCGTAAATGCCCAGACTTCCATATTTTTCTTCATCTTTGATGAGATGTCAAAAAATAATATGCATGAAAGTTATTAAAGTTTTAAATATTGGTGTTAAAACGATCGATTTGACTATAGAAAAATATAAATACCGTAACACCTTCCATTATCTAATTTCTTTCTCTCTTTCCTTCAAGATTTTAAGTTTAATTGATCATAAAATTAGTTTACTCACAATTTTGTAATGTTATTTTCAAAATGGCACTTTCTTCAGCCGTAGTGATGGATGATATGACCTTTTGACCACCAGTCAGGAGAGAAGTATCAATACATGTCACACTGGCAGAAAAACCTACCAAATGTATTAATATCATCCCCATATCCTTTAGATTCTAAAAACACCAAAAATAAGAGATTAAACCTTAGATTGAAGTATAAGGGCGCTTGTCCACTACCCGGAATTTCACCGTCCGGCAGTCCGGTTTTGAAAAATAAAAACGACCTCGACAGTTTAGCGTGATCGAATTTGCGCGCAACGTGTTCACGCACCGATCAAGAGCACCGATCCGAAGAAATATGGACAAAAGCACATGCCAATCTAAGTCAATCGTCGTTTTAAAACGCTAACTGACGTGCCGGACGGTAAAATTCCGTGTAATTCCGTATAGTGGACAAACGCCCTAAGGGAGTTTGAAAAGCTTATGGAGTACGTTTAAAGAAGTCTTCTTCTTCTTCTTCTTGGTGCACAAATGACAAATTGAATAAAATTACCCTCACTGTGTTTGTCCAGATTCAGATCTGCCCACTTCTATTTTCAACTGATGAAAAGCACTTATATATTTTGTTTCTCTTTTTAATGACTTTATAGATAATAGAAGCAGATTTTATAAGGCTATTGCATAATAATCAAATTTCTTTTGATCAAAAGAGGTATGTGATCAATTTTGTACATTTTGTGTGTTCTGTGACAAAATCTCAATGTCATAAATAAATTTTTATGTACAACATTTTGAGTGTGTCCAAATACTTGTTCACAAATCTGGATTATCTCTAATTATAGGAGTATTTTTCTTTTTTTTAAATAATATAAAAAATACTCCTATAATTGGAGATAATCCAGATTTGTTAAAAGTATTTGGACACACTTAAAATTTTGTAAATAAATTATCTGGTCAAAAGCTTAAATGATAAAAATGAAAATGATATTTTTTGGCGTTTCTCATGTGTGTGATTATAATCCAGGATTCGGACCTCACATACTAATAAAAGAGTTTCTGCTCAATAAAAAGCTTCTTTTCATCTCACCAATAAATGTTTCTTAGTGAAGTTCTAGTGATTCAAGAACAAGGTTTCAAAATTGGTTCATATATTATATAGAACTTCCAAGAATTTGAGTAGTGTGGTTGTCAATAATGGGTAGAATTGGTGAATGTTACACGTGTGTAAAATGGTCACCTAAAACGAGCCTATAACGGTCGTAAGTCCCGTAAATGCCCAGACTTCCATATTCTTCTTCATCTTTGATGAGATGTCAAAAATAACTCAAATAAATCTTACCATTTTTGTCAAATATCAGTGTTACTTTGCAACTAAACCTTCTCGTATCAGTTTCTATCAATGCGAAAATTCTAACTGAATAGTTTTCTCGTGAAAAAGATTGGTTGCATACTCAAGTAATTTATTGTGGTTATTCCTATCAAATTGGACACATTATCATAATTTAAAATCATTTACCGTGCAGGGCTGAGGTACGAATTCGACTCTGATTTTGCAATATTTCAAAAATTATATGCAGGGCTGTGCTACGGATTCGACTCTGAATTATAAATTTTCATAAATGATCCGCAGGCTTGTGTCACGGATTCGGTCCTGATTTTGCGATATTTCAAAAATGATCCGCAGGGCTGCGTTACGGATTCGGCTATGATTTTGCGATTTTTCATAAATGATCCGCAGTGCTGTGTTACGGATTCGGCTCTGATTTTGCAATATTTCCAAAATTATCTATGGCTTAGAACCATTATATCCTTTGCAGGTCTCCTTTACCTACAAGATAAAGATATATTGAAAAAAAAAGTCAACAGTCATTCTGAGTTTGTTCGCTAAAAAGGAAGGACATATAGCTCACATATTTATTTATATGTACACACACACACACACACACACACACACACACACACACACACACACACACACACACACACACACACACACACACACACACACACACACACACACACACACACACACACACACACACACACACACACACACACACACACACGCACACACACACACACACACACACACACACACACGCACACACACACACACACACACACACACACACACACACACACACACACGCACACACACACACACACACACACACACACACACATCCCTACTTCAACCGTATAACTTTTACAGCTTAATTAATAGTCTATTAAAGGTTTAAATTTACTATACTGCTACTGACCCTTATCCTTTGTGCGATTACCCCATGGTGCATAGGGGACTGCGTCAAATTTATACTGTTTTAATTATACAAGTCATTTACTTACCTTTATTCCGTAGAACGGGGCTACTTGAGCTTTGATGTGTTACTTGAGCCCAGTACAAAAAAAAATAGATCGTGGTATCGATGAATGTATCGTGTCAATAAGTGTCACCTGTCAGGGAAACAATGTATCATGTCGTTACGTTCATTATTGTAGACCAAATACAGATTTAAATATTTTTTTTGTACTGGGCTCAAGTAACACAACAAAGTTCAAGTGGCCCCGTTCTACCGTACATTATTCTTATATTTTTTTATTTATTTTTTTCAAAACATATTACATACATAAGTCATATATACATATAATATTTCCGATGAGTAATTTCTATTTCTCATTTTGGGACATGGGATTAAGGTTAACAAGACTGGAACACAAATAATAAAGTAACAAAAAAGATTTTTTAAATAACCAAAACTAATACATGGCGAAATATAAAAACAATAAACAGGTACAATAAATAGGCATAAGAAGCATATTTAAAAGAAATAAATGAAAAAAACATAAGGTAAGAAGCATATTTAAAATAAACAAATTGCTCACTCCTTTCAAGAACGTCATAAATAAAAAAACGTGATTTTTCAGGAGAACGTTTTGAGAGTTTAAAAATATAACACAATGCATTAAAAATAAATATCAAACCACTTATGGAACTTTTTACTGTGCAACAAATCTTTTTTATGTACAATCTGAAGGTTTTTTCTCCATTAGAAAAATATTTAGTATATTTAAAAAAATAATTAAACAATACATTTTATTCAAAATGCAAAAACAATACTTTTTGCCCTGTAGAGGGTAAATATTAAGTTAAAAATATGCTTCTTTTGCTGGGATATAGTACATTTTGTGGGCATTCAAAAAACATGCACAACTGATAATTGACGATTTTTGATTTATGACGTTCTTGAAAGAAGTGAGCGAAATGAGAAAATATAACAAATGAGCAAATAAAAAAATAAAAACGGTAAAGGTTAAGGTAAAAAAAATAGTTTTTATCCGTATTACGTATATACATAAATGGCCAAGTAACTTTATACAACGTGTATAAATTCCACCTTGGAGGAAACGTGTCTCGCTATGACCGGTATTTGTCATTGAATTTTCCGATACACAAGGAATGGCACGCAATTTGAAATATTTATCTAGACACAGAGGTAGATGTTAACGGCTTCCTACGATCGCATGTCGAAGTGCATAATTCAAGTGCATGGAATAAATGCGACGTCTCCACTGGCCGTGGGATGATGGAAATCAGGTTTGTAGTACCAGTTATATAAATCAAATAAAACACATTTTTATTTGAATTACACAGGACAGGCTCCGTGGCGTAGTTGGGTAGACGCTCGACTGCGAAACTGGCGTCGCGGGTCCAATTCCCGGCAATTCAATTCAATTTATTTATTTATAATTAACATTCCGCCTCCGTAGTGTATGGTCAGCACGCTCGGCTACCGTTCTGGAGGTCCCGGGTTCGATTCCTAGGGGGGGTCAAATAAATATAAGTGATTTTTTTCACTCTTAATTTTTTTTAATAATACCCTGGACTGGTACCTGAAGCGGAGGGCTGATCACCTTTCCTTCATATGTAAACGATCAAGATAACACTGCGTTTATATGAATCAGTGCCCTATGCACCATTGGGGTGCAGATAAGGGTTATATTTTATTATAATTAACATACACAGTACAAACTAAAATTTGAAGCGTGTACATTAACAAAAATAGAAAATAAGCAAGAATACTATTGGTAAAGGTGTAGAAGCATCCCGCTTCGGAAAACTCCTTCAGACGCATGGAACAGATCAATATCCAACGAGATATTGTTCAGCATAGCGGTAGCTCTTTCTACAGGCATAACCATCGGCAGGTTGGTCCTGTGTATAGGAATGTGAAACAATCTATGCCAACGCTGTCTTAGGTAACTATCGGGAACATACAGACATAAATTTTTATTTTATTTTATTGAAAGGAATAACCCGCAAAGCGTCTAATTTAGATGCTTGTCTGCAGGTAGGATAGTAAGGATAGGGAAAGTAAATGTGGAAAATACATCACAAACACCCAGACCAATTGAAAATAAATATTTCTTGAATTTATTTTTCAATTAGCGGGAATCGAACCCGTGACGCCAGTTTCGCAGCCGAGCGTCTGCCAACTACGCCACGGCGGCTGTCCAAAGAATGAGTTTCAAAAAATGGAGTAGTGTGGTTGTCAATCAAGTGATTTTATACTGTAGAATGGTGAATGTTTATCACTTAACCAGACTGTGAATGGTCATAAGCCCTGATAATACCCAGACTTCCATATTCTTTTAAGCCCAGATTTGTGAACAAGTATTTAGACACGCTAAAATGGTTGTAAAATAAATAAATTTTATGTTTTCGTGTTTTATTAAAGTTATCACAAATCACTTAATGTAAAACATCTTTAATATATATGGCAAACTGTAACAAATATAAAATATATACATATTTACACAATGTTTTAAGCACACTGTACATCATTGTCGAGTCATCACAGTAAGATTCCTTAAGTTTTTCCTGTCTTTTTCTCTTCCTTATCATAATTAAATGGTGCATAGGGCACTGCGTCGTATTGACGCAGTGTTATCTAGATCGTCACATCTTCTAACTTTAAAAAATAAGTTTCATTTGAATTGTATTGAGAACAGGAGGGATAATCTAGTGTGGGCCAATGAGAAACTTGTCAGCATTTGCTCATAGTTTAGGGAAACCACGTTGCACTCCTCAGGAGAAGCCGTACTGTTGACTGTCGTCAGCAGACCTTCCGTTCCACTAGAAGAGGGTTGGGCATTTTGTGTCCTAGCTTGGTTTATGTTACCAATTTCCTTTACTTTTTTGTCATGTATCGCTCACTCCTTTCAACAACGTCATAAATCAAAAATTTTATTTTTCAGGAAATCGTTTTAAAGTTTAAAAATATAATAAAATGTATTAAAAATAAATATCAAGCCACTTATGGAAGCCACTTTTACCGTGCAACAGATCTTTTTAGGTAAAACCTGAATGTTTTTTCCCCATTTGAAAAATATTTAGTATATTTAAAAATATAATACAACAATAGCTTTTCTTCAAAATGAAAAAACAAGACTTTCTGCCCTGTAGCGGGTAAATATTAAGTTAAAAATATGCCACTTTTGCTGGGATGTAGAACATTTTCTGTGTATTCCGAAATCATGCACAACTGAAAATTGTCGATTTTTGATACATGAAGTTGTTGAAAGGAGTGAGCGATATGATACCACCATCCCAACCCCATTAGGAAGCCTCCCGTGTTCTTTGAAAAATCCCAAACCCAAAATCCCATGGAGTAATTCGGGACTACTGTAATCATAAATTGTTAAAATATCTCCCTCTTGAATATGCTTAGAGCAGCCTTAATTTTCGCAAAAGTCGACGTGCACTCTGTGCCTCTTAACCCCATGCCGTATGGAGAGTCCCCGGCAGTCTTCAGGTAGAACTTCCCCCTGGCCTCTCTGGCAGCCCCGTATCCCATGCGGGTCTTCTCGCCGGAGCAGGATCCGGCCTCGAAGGCCTTCCAGTCCGCGCACCGGACGGCCTGGAAGCTGGACGGGGAGAGGACGGAGGCGCTGAAGAGCCTCCAGGAGAGACTGTGGCTGCAGGGTGGTACCACGCACCCGGGCTGCTTCTCTCCACCGTTCGGGTAGAAGTCGACGTGACCTGGTGGAAAGACTCAATTACGGGGAGATCTTGCAAACACACAACTCATAATGCGATTGGCTGCACGAGAAGTCACACGATTCTCGCGCATTTTTTTTAAAGAATATTTATACCATGGCGACCTGCACTCGACATAGGAGTGGCAACTATTCAACTTTCTCACCTAAAGGATCGTCTATTCCAAGGATTCCCGCGTCCGTGTGTATGACATCCACAAAGTCCGCATCGGTCCTCTTCAGTCGGAGATCCTCCTGTTCGCCAAAGAAGCAGGGTCCAGCTGGATCAAGGCCACTTATTCTGCCGATCCTGGTTTTGGTCAAGTTCTGGAAGGACTTCCCGGCGAAGCCAGCAATGTGGGAACCCAGGCTGTGGCCTATTATGTGGATGTTTGACGGCGGTATGCCAACTAAAAGCAAAAATGCATCTTTAAATACAATTACCTACCACTCACTCCAACAACCGCTGGAGGCGCGTTGCAGGAGCCTGGGTGAGGACCTATCCAACATCGAATCCGTGATAGTTCATAAGGAACTGTCACGAGAGGTAGTATCATACATGATAAAAATAGTGAAGGACATTGGTGACATAAACCAAAGTAGGACACAAAATGCCGAACCCTCTTCTAGTGGAACGGAAGGTCTGCTGATGACAGTTAACAGTCCGCCTTCTCCTGAGGAGTTTTACGTGGTTTCCTCCCAGCAATGAGCAAATGCTGAGAAGTTCCTGTTTGGCCCACACTAGATTATCCCTATTTACACACTTAAAACTACACAAAATGTTTGACAGATGCGATTTTTGGTCGACCCGAAGACCAACATGCACTAGGGGTTGCAGCACAAACATGCGGCAAGAGCCGAGGTCAAACATACATTTTTTAATAACATGCCAATTTTTAACATGCAAATATCCAAAATTACATTAACTAAAACTGGTGGCTAACGGCGTCTGAGTACCTGGTATTCAAACGCCACCACAACCCCGACCAGCACAGCAGACAGGCGTTTAATAGACAGTTTTGCTAATACAGGTCTCTACTCACACTTCACAATGTCCTTGAGCAGCAGCGCCAGGTCTTCTCCTATGAACCTGACGCAGGTACTCGACTTCACGTAGTACTTCTCTATGAAGTCGCTGGCGTCCAGCGCCAGGACGTTCAGCCCGCCCTTCTTCACCAGGGCCCTGGTGACTTCCAGGGCGGCCTCGCTCTCCGAGCTGGACAGGAAGCCGTGGAGGAAGATGGACACCGGGAGACGAGGGTCGAGGGCCTTCGTGGCGCGAGAGCGACCATCAGCGTCGTTGATATCAAAAGTTTTCTGCAAAGCCAGGATCGCACGTCATGATAAATACCCACTCGAATGACAGTGGACAAGATATCGGTAGTGTAAAGGCAAAGGGGTATATCTGTCTCAGACCAAATTTTACAGGAGAGCAAAAAAAACTTGTGAAATTAAGTAACTCATTTGTTTTATGTATTTTTATATGTACATATCTTGAGAAAACTAAATAAGTATTGCAACTATAGCTTTATTCTTTTGCCGGATTATAGAATACACTATTTAAGACATTTTGTGGAACAAACTTAGAAAATGAAAAATTGGACAGATATACCCCTTTGCCTTTACACTACCGATATGTGTTATTATTTTTTATTTCTTTTAGTATTTGTACCCTGCTTATAATACAAGGTAAATAACAAATGAGAATTTTTTAGATATTAACTGCAGTGCAGGTAAAACAGTGCAGTTCAGCCGCTCTACTCTATCATACATGTATATATAAATATATACATATATATATATATATATATATATATATATATATATATATATATATATATATATATATATATATATATATATATATATATATATATATATATATATATATATATATATATATATATATATATATATATATATATATATATATATATATATATATATATATATATATATATATATATATATATATATATAATATATACATATATATATATATATATATATATATATATATATATATATATATATATATATATATATATATATATATATATATATATATATATATATATATATATATATATATATATATATATATATATATATATATATATATACACATAAATTAGCTCAAAATTAAGTCTGCCTATTAATCTTCTTAACTTTTGCTTAATTTTATTCCTGTCGTTTAACTCATTTAACGTTTCGCTCACTCCTTTCAAGAACGTCATAAATCAAAAATCGTCAATTTTCAGTTGTGCATGTGTTCGGAATGCCCAGAAAATGTACTATATCCCAGCAAAAACGGCATATTTTTAACTTAATATTTAACCGCTACAGGGTAAAAAGTGTTGTTTTTGCATTTTGAAGAAAAGGTATTGTTTAATTAATTTTTTTTAAATACTAAATGTTTTTTAAATGGAGAAAAAACCCTTAGGTTTTACCTAAATAGATCTGTTGCACAGTAAAAGTACAATAAGTGGCTTGATATTTATTTTTAATACATTGTATTACATGTTTAAACTTTAAAAACGTTCTCCTGAAAAATCAAGTTTTTAGATATTTAACGTTGTTGAAAGGAGTGAGCGATATTAACTACAGTGTTTTCAAAGACATATTGTATGGAAAATAAAATACGATAAAGCAGTGCAGTTCAGCCGCTCTACTATCATATTTTGGTTCCATATGTATATTCGTACACGGTCAAATAAACGTATGTACAAGAGATAAGTTATTACATATAAATTATAACAGAAAAGTGCATTTCAACTGCTGTTACTGTCCTGACGAAGAGATGAATGGACTGAAACCTCTTTGAGTGGTAATATATTAACCCAACTGATATTTGATTGATGATACCTTTTCGTCTCCGTGCCATATGTCTAATTCTACATCAGCGTCCGACTCAGGATCCTTGAAAGTCTGGTTTAACTTTTCGTATGTAACACCTAGAATCTTCTTCAAGGAATCACCTGAAATGTAAAAATAATTTTATTTCAAATACATATTCCTCATAAAACATATTACAGTAAAACCTCGATATAACGAAATGATTGGGGAGAGAGGGATCCGTTAAAGCCAAAAGTCTGTTATATAAAAATAGTTTATTTATTGTAACTGCAGGCAGTTAAAATAAACTGTTTTTAGAGTAGATTGGTAGAGAAGAGTAGAGTAGTATTTTATAGGTTCAGTAGAGTTCCATTTTAATTTTTTGGGTAATATATCCAAAATTAAACGAGGTTATTGGATTGAATTCTACTTTATTTACATATGTATGACAATACATATTGCTCACTCAAGAACGTCATAAATCAAAAACCTTAAATTTTTAGTTATGCATGTTTTCGGAATGCCCAGTAAATGTACTATATCCCAGCAAAAGAGGCATATTTTAAACTTTATATTTACCCTCTACAGGGCACGAAGTGTTGTTTTTGCATTTTAAAGAAAAGGTATTGTTAGTTATTTTTTTAAAGATACTAAATATTTTTCAAATGGAGAAAAAACCTTCAGGTTTTACTTAAAAAGATCTGTTGCGCAATAAATAGTTCAATATATGGCTTGATATTTATATTTAATATATTGTGTTATATTTTTAAACTTTGAAAACGTTCTCCTGAAAAATCAAGTTTTGTTGATTTATGACGTTCTTGAAAGGAGTGAACGATATGTATTATCATACATATGTAAATAAAAATTTATATTATTTGATAAAAACATGTAATGTCAGTTTATTATATAGTTATACTTTTATATACATGACAGTTTATATTTATTTTTAGATTACTTAAGTAAAAACCTCTAACTGGAATATTAGTTTTTAAAATTTTATTATATTATGTCATTTTTGTTAAATATTCTGTTGGTTTTCCAATAAATAAATTAATATTACTGAGACTTTTTGCCTTAAACTCTCACATTTTTCAAGCAACACTCCCACTACGGCTTTTTCTATGGGGGTCGCAATCGCCGTGATGGTCTTCTCCCCCTTAGATTTGACGGTGTCTAAAACATCCCTCAGAGATTTTCCCTGCACGAGGGTCGGGAGAAATGCTTGCATCAGTATGACGGCCAGTAGCGATATTGCAGCGAACTTCGCCATGATAATCTAAAAGCAAAAAAATATATGAATATTAATAGATTTTCTTATAATTTAATATTGCACAGACATAAAACAACAGCAGCGTTAAATCATTATACGTACGTAGGTAAAAAAACTTTAATAAACTTCTGGAAAACTTAAAATCTATAAAAAATTATCAAACCTTTAAAACGAAATTTAAAAAACATATAAGACTCACCCCTACCTAGACTCCATACCAAGGAATATTTTTTTTTAAATTTTTAAATAACTTTTATTTTTTAATTTACATTATTTATAAAAAAAATTGTAAAACGAACTCCCTCTCTCAACCCAAGTATCTACTTTATTAGAGAGGTAGAAATGTTATATTTGAATGCTTTGTAAATTTACCAACTATTTTGTATTATTTAAGTATGTATTTTGTAAAACAAAAAAATCAATCAAAAAAAAAAAAAAAAAAATATATATATATATATATTTATATATATATATATATATATATATATATATATATATATATATATATATATATATATATATATATATATATATATATATATATATATACATATATATATATATATATATATATATATATATATATATATATATATATATATATATATATATATATATATATATATATATATATATATATATATATGTATATATATATATATATATATATATATATATATATATATATATATATATATATATATATATATATATAAATATATATATATTGCGTTACTAATAGGGAAAATTTAAAATCCAATTTAAATATTTAGATTTTTTCCAATATCCACAAACATCGTCACGGTATCCAAACGCTCTAACCACTACACTACGGAGGTAGACAGTACATAGATATAATGATGCATTTCTTTACTTCCTATATTATTTGAAGTATGTTTAAGAATGTCATTATAAATTAAAGTATCATACGTTAAAAGAAATCCTCGAGGCAGCAAGCAGCCTTCGCAAAAATAACCTTTAATGTTTTTTTTTTAAATCGTACGATAATGTATTTTTTCGTAATATAGAATGATTCATCTATTTTTTCCTCTTACAATTATATTTCTTTATATTTAATTACTTTAATTAAAATATTGTGAAACTAAAATAATCGGCTTGATCGAGGATAACTACATACGCGTAAATTTAGCGTAATACGATTTCAGATTCGATATTAATAAAGAGATTAATGATACATATGTATATTTAATTATATTTGAAGATTTTATGTAGGTACCTCTCAGATCATGGGCGGCCAGACTATGGAATGAATTACCTCTCCTAGTAAAAAAATGCACCTTTTCTAATAACTTTTAAGAAACGTCTGAGACATTACTATTTATCATTAGAATCCTAACTGTCCATCAAACCTCCTCCCTTAGTTGTTCCCTCTACCTCCTTCCCTAAACTCCCTTTTTCTTTGCCCTCCTTATTATTAACTTTTGTAATGTTTTTAAATGTTCAAGTACTATCTTCCCTCTGATTGCAAACAGCTATATATGGTATCAAACGTTTTAGCCAATATAACTAGTCTGTTTTTGGTTGGTTGAAAGACATTGCTTTTTAGCAATAAGCCGCCAATGTACTTATTTCTTTTCTGTATATGAAGTTTAAATCAAATAAAATAAATTTAAAAAAAAACAGAATCCCTTTTTTCGTCAAATTCAGCATAAGTTGATTCAAGGAAGGATAAAAAACCTCTATTATTTAGCTAGAAAAACTAACCATAACACCATTTTAATTTTAGAGAAAATATAACCCCACATTAATGAGTATTTGAAAACAATCTTTGCCTCTTCGATATTCATTCATAGCCTCGATATCGAGGTTTTTTTTTTTTTTTAATTTTCTGAAAACCTTCAAATGATTGTCAACCCAGCTTGTCAATTTGTGTATTGGATGTTTCTAGAAACCATCCAGGTTTCTGCATAACATGGTCCAATTAAATTAGAAAATTGCTTGAAAATTTCCACTTCTTTTTGTTCTCATAATCTTAATAGCCACGATAACCTATTAAATATTATAGTTCTCGCTGCGTTTGTTTTACGTTATATTGCCTGAGTACTAAATAATTCTACATTTACATATTATAATCTTTACTATTGTAGATGAGTTAGGAAATTCTCTATTGTTATGAATTAATTACAAACGGGTTTAACCACTAAGTAAATGCTGTTTATGTAATGTTTTTAAATTAATCGAATTAAATTGCGAATTGCGTTTATCGACGTAAGTGATGAATGATCGATAAAAAAAAATTAGTGACGTGAATCAAATGACCGATTATATCATTAAAACAAGCGCGTTCGATTCCCGCCAATCGCAAAATAAATTCAAGAAAGATTCATTTCCAATTGGTTTGGGTGCTTGTGATGTATTTTTCACATTTACCTTCCCTATCCTTACTATCCTACCTGCAGATAAGCATCTGAAATAGAAGGTTTGCGAGTTATTCCTTAAAAAATAATATATCGCTCACTCCTTTCAAGAACGTCATAAATCAA
Organism: Brachycentrus maculatus; assembly: GCF_059751285.1. Lineage (NCBI taxonomy): Eukaryota > Metazoa > Arthropoda > Insecta > Trichoptera > Brachycentridae > Brachycentrus > Brachycentrus maculatus. The sequence continues at coordinate 617,358 of NW_028281004.1, read as the reverse complement.
AAAACTTGATTTTTCAGGAGAACGTTTTTAAAGTTTTAAAATATAACACAATGTATTAAAAATAAATATCAAGCCACTTGTTGAACTTTTTACTGTGCAACAGATCTTTTTAGGTAAAACCTGAAGGTTTTTTCTCCATTTGAAAAATATTTAGTTTATTTAAAAAAATAATTAAACAATACCTTTTCTTCAAAATGCAAAAACAACACTTTTTGCCCTGTACTGGGTAAATATTTAGTTAAAAATATACCTCTTTTGATGGGATATAGTAAATTTTCTGGGCATTCCGATAACATGCACAACTGAAATTGACGATTTTCGGTTTATGACGTTCTTGAAAGGAGTGAGCGATATGTTAATTGGACGTTTAACACATCATATTGGACATTTACAAAATAAATTCTAAGTTATATTATTTGTATTCATTGTGTGTATTACTCGTGTTCTGCGGAACATAGATTGAGAAACCCTGTTTTATCCGATGATAAATAACTACATATTATCATGTCATAATATCATATAACAACATCATTTAGCTACTGAAGAATTTCAACATGTCATCCGGCTACTGCATATGACGACTGCTAAATTAATTTCCAAGAATCTAAATATGGCTGATAAATAAAACCATACTAATGATTATTAAAACGGTTTTCGATACAACTTTTTTGGTAACACTTCAATGTTGTTTGAACATCAATTAACACTCCATCCACTATATATAATATCCAAACGATTTTCGTATAAAAGTGAGAACGCACATCGCTCACTCCTTTCAACAACGTCATATGTCAAAAAGCGTCGATTTTCAGTTATGCATGTTTCCGGAATGCCCAGAAAATGTACCACATCCCAGCAAAAGCGGCATATTTTAAACTTAATATTTACCCGCTACAGGGCAGAAAGTGTTGTTTTTTCATTTTGAAGAAAAAGTGTTGTTTAATTATTTTTTTAAATATACTAAATATTTTTCAAATGGAGAAAAACCCTTCAGGTTTTACCTAAAAAGATCTGTTGCACAGTAAAAAGTTTGAGTGGCTTGATATTTATTTTTAATACATTTTATTATATTCTTAAACTTTAAAAACGATCTCCTGAAAAGTCTAGTTTTTTATTTATTTATGACGTTTTGAAAGGAGTGAGTGATATGTGAAATGATTTGGAATGAATCTCACCTTTTTCAACTGGAATAAACTGTATACTTTTTAAAATTCTTAACCGAAGGTGCCACCGTAGTCATATTTATATCAAATATCAACTAAAATATGAAAGGAATCCAACAACACTTCACATCTTTATAAAATGAATGCTATGTAGACGCGACTGTTTTGCCCAGAATGTTTTCACTCAAAAATTATTTTAAAAAAAAAACAAAAAACAGGCAATTATAATAAATTACATCATAAAGTATAATTTAAACTTGAAGCACTAACTTTGTGATTTTCCATTTTATGATTAAAAGTGATTTTAAAACAAAATCACATTTTAATTATTCATCATAAAGATTAAACCCACTTGCAACTAGGGTTTTATTATTATTATTATTATTAGTAGTAACATGATAAGCTGTGCTGGATAAGTCGTAGCTAGATTTAAAAATCGCTAAGGTTAGGTAATTCCGAAAAAGAAAGTATGAATACCCTAATTATTTTTTGACATTTCATCAAAGATGAAGAAGAATATGGAAGTCTGGGCATTTACGGGGCTGACGACCGTCATAGGCTGGTTTAAGTGTTCACTTTACACACGCGTAACATTCACCAATTCTACCCATTATTGACAACCACACTACTCAAATTCTTGGAAGTTCTATATATATGAACCAATTTAGGAACCTTGTTCATGAATCACTAGAACTTCACTAGAGACATCTATTGGTGAGATGTAAAGAAGCTTTTTATTAAGCAGAAACTCTTATATTAGTATGTGAGATCCGAATCCTGTGAACAAGTATTTGGACACACTCAAAATGTTGTAAATACCCTACTTACTAAATAAGCTTAGTGTTCCGTTAAAATTTCCGAATTCGCAAAGTGTTCCAACGCAGAAATAGTTTGAGAAACACTGGGACAATGCTTCTCATTATAATTCAATGTCAACTGAAGGAGCACTGCAACGTAGTTTTTTTTAAATATTTACTTTTCTCTTAACTTAAACTCTCATTTGCTATTGATATACATATTTACAAAATATGTTTTTTTTAAATGTAAAATTAATTCATATTATTTTTGACATCTCATCAAAGATGAAGAAGAATATGGAAGTCTGGGCATTTACGGGGCTCACTTTATAAGTGATCACTTTACACACGTGTAAAAAAAACTAACTAACTAACCATCACGCCGCTTCGCCGCAGGG
>NW_028281003.1:147500-190000 GCF_059751285.1 Brachycentrus maculatus | reverse complement strand
GAACTGGAATTGTATACAGAAAAAAATACAATCTTTTGAGCGTGTCCAATTTCTTATTATCACAAATCTGGGTTCGTCCACTTAGTAGTTATTTATATTGACATCTCAACATAGATGAAGAAGGATATAGAAATCTATGTATTTACAGGGCCTTTTTAATACACCTTCACCTCATTTAAGAGTAATTTTGGCTCTTATAAACAAAATGAATTGTCATCATCATCATCTTCTAAAGGCAGCGCCTTGTTGTGTCAGCCACTTGTCTCTGTCAGTCGCCATCCTCTTGAGCTGCGAATAGGAGGAGACGTCCATGAGCCGCTTCAAATCCTGGAAGTATGAAGTTCTTGGGCGACCTCTTGTTCGTTTTCCCAAGATTCTTCCTTCGAAGATGTTGCTAAGAAAGGTGCTATGTCTAATTGAGTGCCCTATTAGCTTGGCCTTCCTCTTCAAAATATGATTTATAAGCTCTCTTCTTTCTTTTACGTCCTGCAACACCTTTTCGTTGAATTGTAATATTTAATAAAATAACAATTTTCCATATTTTTTTTATTTGACCAGTGATCAGGTTTCGTTTAGTTTCATTAATTAATTCGGCAGTCACCTTGTGGTAAAATCTATCCATTTTTAATTTATGTTTTACTTAGTAAATACAACTAATTCTTAAAATCTACTGTGAGACGTGTTTCGATGCATTCCGCATCATTTTCAAACACGAAATACTAATACTTTTACTAATACTAATAATATATATATATATATATATATATATATATATATATATATATATATATATATATATATAGATATATAGATATATATTTATGTATATATATATATATATATATATATATATATATATATATATATATATATATATATATATATATATATAGATATATAGATATATATTTATGTATATATATATATATATATAATTTGTTTTAATAAAAAAGGTTAAAAAGGACACAAAAATGGATATAAATAACAATAAAAAAAAACAATAATTATCTGAAATTCAGAAATTTATAATTTAATATAATAAATTATTTTGGTCCAATATAATTATTTTCATATTTTAGAAATTTTTTTATATTTTAAGCCATATTAAAAATAATTTCTACCTCACAAAGATAGGCTGGTCCCACGAACAATTTCACGAATTCGCAGTAATACTCGTAAAGTTGAATCTGTGGTTTAATACGCGCACTAACTCCGGAACGATGCTCTGAAAATTAAACAAAGGTTCGCCAAATACCGAGCTTTTAAGTGTTGCGATAAAGGTTTGTGGGAAATTAAGGAAAACTCGAGGAGTTTGGGTGAAAAATCCACGGAATGTATAACAGAATTTGTTTAATTGTTTTGTATAATATAATTAAATACAATTAAAAATAAATAAGTTATTATATTTTGTTTTTTGTCAAATCTATGTAGATAAATACCCGATTAAAGCTCCGAAAAAGGGTCGTTTCCAAGGTGGTTTTAAAGGTATTTTAACACACACATCGCTCACTCCTTTCAACAACGTCACATATCAAAAAACTTGATTTTTAAGGAGACCGTTTTTAAAGTAAAAAAAATATAATGAAATGTATTGAAAATAAATATCAAGCCGCTTATTGAACTCTTTACTTTGCAACAAATCTTTTAATGTAAAACCTGAATGTTTTTTCTTCATTTGAAAAATATTGAGTATATTTAAAAAAAAATTAAACAATTCCCTTTCATCAAAATGCAAAAACAACACATTCTGCCCTGCAGCGGGTAAATATTAAGTTAAAAACATGCCGGTTTTGCTGGGATATGGTACATTTTCTAGGCATTCCGAAAACATGCACAACTGAAAATTGAAAATGAATTTTGTAATGATGACGTTGTTGAAAGGAGTGAGCGACATGTACTTTATTTTCTATTAGGTGATTTGGCAAATTCTGAATAATTATTATTATTTAGACATCTTTACATCGAATATATTTTTTTTTTCAATAATAATCACACATTTGATCAAAATAAAAGACAATAGGCATTACACACATGCAACAGGAGGACTTAAATTAGAATACTTAGAAATATTAGAGATTAAAAAAAACAATTATTAATAATTTACAACAAATAACACAAGTAAACGATTTTTCTAAAAGTCTGTTATTTAATATTCTTCCAATCACTCAAAGTCCCTGATCCCTTTTGGCTGTAACTGCTAATTAACAGAAAAAATAAAGCCACTTGAGATCTATCAAAGATCTTTTGCGTAACAGCCAAAATATTTTGAATTTGTTAAGTACAATAGATAGTCTTGAAAAAGAAGCGGTTAGCTTGGGAACCGGTAGACATTATGATAAAATATTTATAATTATTTTAAAACAAAGTTATATTAAAATTGTACTTTTCAAAAGCTTTAGAAAATAAGACATATAATCAACAAAACGGAGTGGTAGATGGTGGTAGTGGTGTGTAGCAATCATCCTCATTTCTATTTTGATTAACAGAATTGTAAAAGTTATAAAACTTATAAAAGTATGAAGAATGCAAAAAAAATCTTCAGAAGGTGTATAAACTGTCAGAAAAATAAACAAATTACGCGGTATAAAAAAAACAACCTTTGACATATATTTTGTATATTAAACATTGATAACTTTGTGGTATGGTAATAAAACACTCCCCTTATCATCCATTCTTTACTTTGTGTAATTCCACTTTTTTTGTTATTGAAATTTTTACCAAATCCACAATATTAAAAAAAAATCAGACGGTTTTTGTTTCTGACTTTATCAACTTTTCAATATTATTAATATTACATCGAACGAACAATTCCGTTCCTTGATTTTATTATTTGGAAAGTTTTCCGGATATTGGCCAGGAAGTTATTCAACTTTCCGGGAAAGGAGACAATACCGGAGAAACCTCAAAATTTATTGCTAGAAATTCAATAAGACAACTAAACCCACCCCTAATCCGAGACCCAGGGGATGGTCGGAGATGGAGAGATGATTGTATGACCAATTTTATGAAGATGAAAGGGAGTGAAAATAATACTATCGAGTTTTATTTTTCAAATATCCTGCAAAATTCTGTGGAACCACGATATTTCAGTGATTTTAATAAAATTTTACAATTGGCAAATAAATAATGAAGAATAATAATATGATACTATCGAGTATTATTTTTCAAATTCTGCAAAATTCTGTTGAACCATGGTTCCGCAGAATTTCATGAAGTTTAAGAGATTTAAATACAATTTTTCAAATAGAAAATTAATATTACTGTAAAATAATAGATTCATAAAATAATATAGTTTAAAAAATTACAATTTCAATTTAAAATACTTATTTTAACTCAAATGACACCTAATTTTGGCAATTTGACATCTCAACATAGATGAAGAAGAATATGGAAGTCCAGATATTTACAGGGCAAATGACCTGTTATAGGCTGGTTCAGTGATATATTTCAATATTCCACTACTACTCGTTACTCCATTTTCTTCTTCATCTATGTTGAGATGTCAAAATGTAAAAACAACTCCTCAAAAGCGGAGAAACCTAGATTTGTGAACGCGGATTTGGACACACCTAAACATGTTGTCACATAATTTTGGGTTAAACTTTTATGTTTGTAAATTTGTATTATAATAATTATAAATTAACAGTCAATTTTTTTATTTATCATTGAGTTAAATAAAAAATTGTGACTTGTACAAAAATATCAGTGATTTATTGTTACTGTTGATACTTTCAAACTTTTTTTACAAAAATGTAAGTAATATAACAAACCATTCATCAAGATTTTGTCTACCGGTTTTCAGACGTACCAGTCTCTTCGTCAGGACAATTACGACATCAGCATACAAACAATACACGTCACTACCATAGTACTATTCACACACTTATAACTACATAAAATGTTATTTTATTTATTGTTTCGGCATTAACTTTGTGGTAAGACATGTTACAATAATTAAAGAAAACACTTCGTTTTTTACCACTTGAGTTTTATTATATACTACATGTTTCAGAAGCTAAACTTCCATCATTCAGGTCTGTATAATAACTATATAGGTCTGTATAGTTATTATACAGACCTGAATGATGGAAGTTTAGCTTCTGAAACATGTAGTATATAATAAAACTCAAGTGGTAAAAAACGAAGTGTTTTCTTTAATTATTGTAACATAAAATGTTAATAACAAGCGTTTTTGGTCGACCCGAGGACCAACATGCACTAAGAATTGTAGCACAACATGCACTAAAGGTACTGTTGATGCATCATACTTAATCGTTAATGTTTTCTCTTTAGGAAATCCATCTCTGAAGAGCAGATCCCGTTCCTTGGAGCCAGTCAGTGGCCTCGCCATGTGGAGTGACCAACCCGAGTACATAGACCTCATGAAGGGTGATCGAGGACTTGGCTTCTCCATTCTAGACTACCAGGTAAATAAGTCATTTGGAGGTGTACTCTCAAATATACAAAGCCATTAACTGCGATGCAATTGACTGCGGGAGAAGTCACACGTATTGTCCGCACACATTTTTTTTTAAAGAATATGTTTCGGAATTTTGCCAATGTTTTTTAATTTTCTTAATTTCTTGAATGCTTTTCGCAGATACTTTGTGGCAAATTTTATAAACATTATAAAATAAAACAAATTTCTTTTTAACCATTTTTTTACTGGTACATTTTTTCTCCAAACAGTTTCGGCAAGAACCTTGTCATCATCAGGGCTAACATGTACGTGTTTGACCCTGATGATGTCAAGGTTTTTGTCGAAACCGGTTGTAGAAAAAATATACCAGTAAAAAAGTGGTTATAAGCAAAGGTGTTTTGTTATATAAATTATTTAATTATCCAATTATCCAACTATTCAATTATCCAATTATCTAATATATTATTTAAAAAATGGGGCGTGAAGAGACATGTGACCTCTCCGGTGGTCTCTGGTGGAATATGAATGTGACCTTTTTTTAAAATTACCTAGTGACTCTGAAATCTAGTTACGGCTTATGCAACACCGCTTATCATGACCCTATGAATAAGTTTTATAGCCTATGCCTACTCGAAGGTGGATTTACCCTTTATGTTTAAAGTATTCTAGGCAAAAACACTTGCATGAATGCGACCTAACGAATGCGGGGCCATGAATAATAATAATTTTATGCAGATTGTAATTATATTTGCATATTCGTAATTTTTTATTATTTTTCAGGACCCTGTAGAGCCGCGTGGGACGGTGATCGTGGTGCGATCTGTGGTGCCGGGCGGGGCGGCCGCCCGCGGGGGCTCCCTGCGCCCCGGAGACCGGCTGCTCTCGGTCAACGGGGCTCCGCTGGCGGGGGCCTCGCTGGCCACGGCCGTGAGGGCCCTAAAAGCAGCCCCCAAAGGTTCGTGTTCCGTTTATATCAGGTCTTGCCAGCCCAAATTGCACCCCGGGTCGCAACGTCACCTAAAATTTTCTTAAGGACCGCATACAGACTGTAATAACTAAAAAAAATTACTACGAAATTCATACTTATTGATATTTTTAAAAAAATATTATAAATAATATGAATGCAGAGGTAATCAGACGGTACAATCAGAGTAATTGTGAAAAAGAAACATTACTAGGCAAGAAAGCACACATTGAACCAACAAAAAAATGTGTTTAAATAATTTATGGGATCTTTTTTTGTATTTATATTTTATTCATATTTTTTGTTTTTGAATTAATGTCATGTTTGTATAATGCAAAAAAAATAAAGAAAAAAAAACAGTTACTAACATTGTTATCAATTTTAACAATCAAAATTATATAATTAAGACACATAAATCAATCAATATTACAAATTTTATTTGAAATAAAGCCAATTTATCGATGGCCACTCAAAAACTGCGAGATTCGAGTTTTTTTCTCTCGAATAAGTATATGCATTTCATGTTATTACAGAAACTTGATTGGTTTTAATAACTGAAATATGGATTAAAATACATCCTGAAGGACCGATATTAAAAAAATATTCGTCATACATTGCCGCGGGCCGTGGGTTGGCCACCCCTGGTTTATATAATGGTTGAGTGGGAAATGCGATGACTGAGTATTTTCTGCAAATGTATTTGCACGGATTAGTGTATGTCTGCTGTGCTGGTCGTGGTTGTGTAGGCGTCTATGTACCGGCCAACGTCGGGTCGGGATCGGATCAAGCTGACTTACAGAACTAACTAACTAACTGATTACTTAATCCCTTTCATTGCGACAGCGAGGCACTTCTAAAAAAATTGGTGCTGGTTTCACAAACGTGTATTTTTTTAGATTGGCAGTGACAGGGTTTTTGAAAGCTATGAAAAATGAAAATGTAATTTCACGGTAAAATCGAGATTCAATTGACAATTTCGCAACTTAGTTCACAAAAAATATTGCTTTGCAAGAAAAGATCTGTGAGGATAGATACTTCTATTTCAGATCTGGGAATACGGTGGGACAGCTTTCAGTGTCCTTATATTATTAAACCATATCCGCTCCCTAGGTGGAGCATATGGAGTCCACAAATATGATACCTATACACAGCCTTATAAATGATACCTTAACACAGCTCAAAGTATTATCTTATCAACTCATAAGACTTCCACCTAATTTCATATTCATTTTGTGGTATTGATGTAATAAAAGTATATTTTTTTTAGGAATTGTGAGGATCGGAGTCGCTAAGCCTCTACCTACAAGTTCTTTGGGAAGCGGTGATAAATGCAAGAGAAATGATAGTATAAGCAGTCAGGTAACTATTGACAGCATTATTGTATTTTAAATTTTAATTTAATATTTTTTCTTTACATATTGTTACATTCAAACATTCCACAAATGTCTCGGCTTCAAATGAGCAAAAAAATCGAAATTAATCTGTCACGTACTGCCATCTATCGGTGTGTTTTTGAACGACTCGCAGTTTTTCGTTTTTCTTTCCAGTTAATTTTCTCGATTTTCGAAGTTTGGTTTGAGTCTTGGCTAAACAATATTTTTTTAAGTGGTTTTGTTTTTGAAGTGCGTCTGAAGTACTCAACCATATTGTACACTCAAGGAAATTAATTCAACAGTAAGTTAAAATAAATATTTTACTTTTTTTCTTTAATTTACTAGTAGAAATATTATTTACAATCATTATAACTTATTTTTACGACTTGTCAAAGAAAGGGAATAAATACTATTTTCTTTGAACTAAAAATATATTGCTGTGATGCTTGAATTAAAAAAAAAATACAAACGTAAATTATTTGATAGACATTATTGAAAACTTTGTATTATAACTTTTGTCCGCCTCCGTAGTGTAATGGTCAGCACGCTCGGCTACCGTTCTGGAGGTCCCGGGTTCGATTCCCAAGGGGGGTAAAATAAATATAAGTGATTTTTTCACTGTAATATTTATTCAATATTACCATGGACTGGTACCTGGAGCGGAGGGCTGATCACCTTTCCTTCATGTGTAAACGATCAAGATAACACTGCGTTTATATGACACAGTGCCCTATGCACCATTGGAGTGCGGATAAGGGTTTGTATTATAATGAGGTAATTAATATCTATTAAAGTTCATTTTATTATTATTATGAATATTGTTTAAATTTTCTGGAGACTTTTTTCAATCGGTGCTCACGTAAGAATACCGAATTTTTTCAGTATCAAGAATCCTAATGTTAAAAATCCACTATTCTAAATTTTAAAATATGAATTTTATAAAATTTTAGAAAAAATAATATGATTTGGAGTTTAACGTTCATTTGTTTCACTCAAAATCATATTAATATTCAGTTTTTTTATTATATTTCAGTCACAACGTATAATACATAAATATATTTTTAAAATCTTGTTATATGACTTGAAGCAATAAACTGATATCACGTTGTCTTCGCATAATTTATCATAAAATCGTTTAATTTATTATTATTTTTTTATTTCAGTGCCCTATGGTCTAGTCACCATTGTCAGATTTCTAAAAAAAGTAAAGGAAAGCATAATTTCAAATGTTTAATTCTTTAATTTTTAGTTCACACAAAATAATCGTATTTAATAGGTAGTATGGTGACTCTTTTATTATTATAATAAATGTTACTTTGTTTTAAAATCACTATAAAATATAGTGATTATAAAACATTATAATGATTTTTAAACAAAGTTACATTTTAATTGTAAAATGGAAAATATCAAAGTTAGTGCTTCAAATACAAATTATATATTTTTATTATAATTTATTTAATTTCTTTTAATGATAGAACATGTATATGAAATCTTTTACACTAAACATCTCCAGTGGTTAAGAAAACGTAATTTTTCAACTACTTAAAAAAATAAGTCAAAATGCATTGAAATAATATTTATTCCCTTTAGTGTACAATTGGTAGAAATTATTAATTTTTATTTGCATGTTTTTTTAGAAATCCATGATTATATGCATGGTTATATTTCAATTTATTATTTAATATTAATAATACTTCCTTCTTTATTTTTAGCACTACGAAGCGCTTCTACAGACATACAAACTGCTGCTGAGGTTCCAAAACGACGTCAAGAAACTTTATATGAAGAAAGAAATGTCGGCGAAAAATAAGTTCAACATTTATCAAAACTATGCGGAAACTATCGGAGACGTGTCGTAAAGATAATTTGTATTACACTCTCCTTATCATTCATCGTTCACTCTGTGTAATACCACTTTTTAGTGGTATTACAAAGTGAACGATGAATGATAAGGATAGAGTTTTATTACTATACCACAATGTTAACAATGCTTTTAATATACAAAATTTAATTTATATATTTTAATTAATTAATTTTTTAAAGTAGGAACTACTTTTATTAAAACTGTATAGCAAAATAATTTTAACGTACGGGCTTCTTAATTTAAATCAAACATTTTTATAAAGAATCATCGCATACCTCGTTCGCTTGCTAATATGTCATATTTAACCCTACACATATGTACCTATTTTGGTGGAAATAACTTTGATTATTGTTCAATAAAGTTGTTCGACCTGCTTCTATTATCCATAAAGTGGTTTAAAAAAAAAACTAAGTACGAAAGAGCTATTCATAAGTGGATAGTGGGAATAGCTAGATTTGAAATATTGCATCATTCGGCCATGTCGTATTTGATTGCATATCATAAACAATTTCCTTTCTTATAGTTTTATAAATAAATATTGTAAAATGTGCTTCGGCACTAGAAAAATCAGTGAGGGCACATTATTGAAATGTGTTATTATATGTATGATGACATAAAAATAAATTAGTAAATAATAATAAAAATCGCATAGTAATGAAACTATATTTGTACAATATCAACACAAATTACGTAACACTCGACTTAAGTTATATTGAGGAAATAAGAGGTACATAAAATAACAGTCATCCTACGAGTATTTTAAACATTTCAGATACAAAAGCACTCACTACTTTTTAAGGTTTTTAAATTTTAATATTATGTTTGTGTAAATACCGTTTTTTCAATGCTGTGTATTTTTTATAAAATATATGCATACAACACGGAGTTTTCTCGATTAATAGTGTCTAATTGATCTGAAAAAATTCCATATAGATAGGGTGTTTTGTCTTCTAGCCTTAACCAAACTTTAAAAACATTCAAGATGAGCTTTTGTTAGATGATGTTTTGAGTATACCTCGATTAAAAATATTAAAAAAAAACTGAGAAAAAAGATAGAATTGAGACCTTTTTAAATAACCTTGTTCACACTTAGCTCTTCACTTCAAAAACTTCCGTTATTCGTATCCCATAAAACAAATTTCATTCATAGATCACAACAATACAGGGTTGATTACCCACCCTTCATATAATCAAAGATCCAGTAAAAAGCATGTGGTTCCTATGCGACGGCCCATGCACCATTAGAGTGCAGATAAGGGTCAAATTTTATGTGCTTTATTAAATAATGAAACTGGTTATCACATAAAATCAAAGTTTTAATTTAATTTTAGGAATATATTTGCTTAAAACTGTAGTGTAAGCGATATCAATTGTTAATGAATGTAGGTGAAATGCCATAGAATAAATAATATTGAACTCAATAATAAAACAAAAAAAAATATATTTATTGACTAATTCATTTATTGTGATTATTATGATCAGTTTATTCCAAAGTAGTTTTTCATTTCTAGGGCTTTCACTTTTTATCATCTAAATTTTAAGTAATATATGTGCTGTTTAGAATTAATCGATGTGCTATTAACAAAAGTATAAAATAGTTATTTTAAAAAAACATTCAACTAATTGGATTAATTCGGCGTTTTATAACATGAATGAGATTATGAATACTACACACATTCCTTCAGTACGTTTGTGAGTGTGTCTAATTTTTGACCGATATAGCTTTCGGGCGGTAAAAATAAGCAGTTATTAGACTTGTGTATTGATTCAGTGATGGAATGTGTTTTATGTAAATGATATATTAAAATATCAATACGTATTTATCAACATGTACGTGATATATTTAACAAAAAAAATGAACGTCCTTAGAAGTTAAGAATACTGTCGTAAATGTCCTATATAATGAGCTTACGTGTCGTGCAAATGTATGTCAATTTACCTTTTATTAAGCTTCGTTGTTTGAGATATATTTTATATTAGACGATCTTATGAAAAGATGTATATTTTATTGAATATTCAAATGTTTTACGCATTTAGAATTGCAGCGTTGATTGGAAAATGTTCGTTTTAGAAGTATTTATTAAACGTACAATATGGTATAATATAATATTTAATATTAAGTTTTAAGATAGTAAGGGTTAGTAGGATTGGATAAAATGGATCATTATCAGACGGAAGGAATATCTAATTTAACATACTCAACCTATAAAGGATTGTATTTGACTCGTGCAGTGTTTATAACAGCCAATATAATCAATATTTTAATTCATCATTTTCTTGTGGAAAATTCGCCTTCGTAAATACGTTGTTTTCGTAAGTTGGTAATGAATGACGTCACAGAAACGATGGATTTTGTATAACACAAATGGTAGGTAGTGTAGTGGTAAACAAACAATCCACACTACTACTATTACAGCTCTGTAAACCATATGACGTCATAAAACGTTCGATGACGGAAATTTGATGACGTATGCGAACGCGCGTTTTTCGTTTCATTCAAATATCTCAGGTTAAAACCTTAATATCTCCCTTAGTTCTCTACATATGTCAATGAGAATGTTATTTATAGTCTTGTGATTTTTAATATTAATTTATTAGCCAATAAACCAACATCGTGACAAAAATCTATTCCTACTGCCCAGCATAGCAGGGACAGTGCATTTAATTACAACACGCGTGAATTTCTTGACCTACGATCATATATGAGTAGATGACACAATTCACTTTGATTTTTGTTCGTGCTGCCTGCAGTATAAAAAAAAATATATTTTACTTTAAAGCACAATATTTGGCGTTTCTGTGGACAATGTCATTTAATTTGTTTCATAAAGCAGTTTTTAGAAGTTCAGTCAATTTGATAGTGTTCATGTGTTGTATGAACAACAAAAGTCGGGCTTATTTTATGTCAGATGAAATGCAAGATCCATATAACTCTACCTGTCAAAGTAAATTATTGATGTGATGTCTTTATGTCGTAAGCTTAAAATTAATATCTTAAGATTTTCTTCTAATAGTTATAGGAGGAAGTGGATTTTATCACAGAAAATAAAAGATCAGATAAAACCTGGTTTTGAGTAAAAAATAAATAAAAATAGCTTAATATTTTAATGATTGTAATATAAGTGTGAACGAAGTCAAATATTCATACATATCATACAGCAGCTGGGTAAATATTTAAGGTGGTATAGGCAAAATAATGGAGGAAAACGTATAAAATATTTATACGTATAAATCAATATATAAAAAAAACATATCGTTGACATAAAATATTTAAAAAAAAGTGTGATGCACGCAATGCACTCGTATTTTTCGTGTATTTTGCTCTCCTTTTTCTACATTTTTAGAGCAGGATTTTTTTTTAGTTTCATCAAAAGTATTTTTCAGCCCTAAACAATATGCCGGTATTGCGATATAGAGTTGAACCCTGTATCATACATAATATGCTCTTCGTGATTACAAAAATGTAATAATTATTAAATGCTTGACATTCGCATGAAATCAGAAATAATTTAGCTCAAGGATTGTAATAAAATATTTAATGTGCATTAAAAATTGGCGTTAAATATTTTATTAAATTTTTCGTTCCTATTATTTTAAGCTGTGATATTTTCAATAGAATGTAAAAATTAATGACATAATAAATAATTTTATGTGGTTAATTTGTTCTGACTTGGATAATCCACGCATTATTATATTTTTTGTGAAATCAAATGAATTGTGTTGTGCATTCAAATAAATAAATATTGATGTGCTTAAAAATTTATAATTTTTTTATTTTACCCGAGTCCTATTTCAGGTTTAATTCAATGGATCTCTTTGGTTGTGTATTTTTCTTTAAGGATCATTTTCTTATTATTATCTCCATTCCCATAAGTTTATTTGTTTGTTCGTTTGAGAAACAGATTCGAAAATTATCTATAGAGTGATGATAACTTATTAACAATTATGGCTTATGCACGCAATCCTTTGAAATAATAAAATAAATTTCTTATTGCTGTTAATGATAAAAAAAAGTAACTTCGAATGGAACGCGAGATATCAATCTTCATTGTCAAAAATACAAACCACCATAAAAAGGTGGTAAACATAAGTGGTTAAATAAAATAAAAAGTTCAGCAATTTAGACTGATGTGATGATTTAACAGGATAAAATATTTTATTTGATTGAGAAGGATCGTGGTTCCATGGTTATTATTGTGGTTTCAAAGTAAGAGTTACTTACTCCACTAAGACTTGGCCTAAACTTCATTTCGATTTTAAAATAATTGCCTATCAAGTTTATCTGAAAAAACTATTGATTTGAAAAATATACGTCATTTTTTTTTCTCCGATAATAATTTGTAAGTTTCTTCTTTTGTTAAAGGAGTGCATGAATTCTGCTGGATCAGATGACCACACTGGCTTCGATTCCTACCACGAGTGTCTTCAAGAATACCAGGAGTGCTTAGAGGTCGTCCAAATCTGTCTGGAACCTGAAGACCCTTCCCTCAGAGAAGACGACATGTCCAACCTGGAAGACTTCAGCTTCGAAGAAATGAAGAACGAACCGACAGTCGTAAACGGCCTGAAAAACAACCTCCCTAACTTCAAATCTAAAAATGGAAATAAAATAAAACTAGACGCGAATGGTAAAGATGACCCAAATAACGAATTTTACGCTGTCAGAGACTTGATAAGTGATAATATGAAATACAACGGAACTCAATGTGATAAACTTAGTGACTTAAGGAAATCTGACGATTCTTTAGATGGAAATGATGAAGATATGACAATTACGGAAGACGAAC
This sequence comes from Brachycentrus maculatus, assembly GCF_059751285.1. Lineage (NCBI taxonomy): Eukaryota > Metazoa > Arthropoda > Insecta > Trichoptera > Brachycentridae > Brachycentrus > Brachycentrus maculatus. Next base: position 176,592 of record NW_028281003.1, on the reverse strand, counting down.
ACGATCATTTGACAAATTTGAATAAAGCGAGTTTGCACGAGGATAAGAATAATAGTACCGCGAAACGTGTTAAAAGTTTATCTCAAGATCAAAACAAAGATTTATCAACTTCTGATGAGATGGTTTTTGCCGTTACTCCAACCGGTTTGGAGCGGATAAGCTTTGAAAAGTATTGGAAAGATGTGGACTTAGAAGAATCTTCCAAGGAATCGGAAAAAGTTTTTAATTTAGACAGTGTCAAAAGTGACGAAAGTTGGAAAGACTGCAATTCCGTGATGGCCACACCGAGCGAAACCATTCCGGAAGGAATGGAAGGTGGCGCCATGCGGTCTATGCGGAGTGCCTTGTTCGAAAATAGTTTGCAGTACATCGACCACGATATCGAGGGATATGATACGTGTTTAGAGGATGACTCGTTATCGATGAGAACCGATGATAAAGTAATGAACAATAATATAGAAATAAGCGACTCTGATAAATCAGATAAAGTAAATGAAGTTAGAGGGACAGATAACGCGAACTTATCGCCTAATGATAGGTCGTTAACTAATACAGAACAAAAAACTAAAACAGTTATAACAGAGGACACGAGTAATCAAAATCTTATCCCTACCAGTGATAAAATGAACAACGGAAAGTGCGCCATACCTAATAACATCGAAAACACGATTAAAGTTAAAAACGAAATATTATACATAAAAAATGACCTTAAAGCTACTACTGACCTAACTCTTCATCAAATAAATAATAACGCAGTTATAGAAGAAGTAAAAACAGAACAAACAATAAAACTACCCGAAGATCTCGAAACTCAGGCTGAATCCGCAGAAAAACCCGTCAAAAAGATCCAGAGAATCAGGGTGGTTGAATATTACAACGATCAAGCGGAATGTTTAGAGGAGTACATGAGGCAAAAGAAAAAGGAAGAAGAAGAGAAAGCGAAGACAACAAAAGAAACAGCGGAGAAAAACTTGATGGTAGTGAGAAAAAGCAGAACGAGTAATTTTTTGAAAAACAGAAGTCAACCGAGCGAAGAATCGACTGACCAAGAAACCAATTATCCAGTAATGGGATGTCATCAGTGTTTCTTGGAAAACTACGCGTACGCTCTTACCCAGGCTTACTATTCTGAAGCGAGTAAGTGCAAGTTTTGTGCTGTGATTAGAGAGATGCTGGAGCCACCGAGAAGGCTTCCCGAGAGGAGTCACTCGGCACCTTCCATCATGAGCAAAGTGTACAAGAGACGAGAAAGCAGAGTGCATGCACCTCACAATTTAGGAGTTCCGGCTGCCCAAAAGGATAGAAGAAAGTCAGCAGGACCCTTGAAGTTCTTCCCATGCAGAATCGAAAGGTAAGACTTTGAATTACTACTTGTAAAGCTTCATCATTATGTCGGTAGGTATAAGGACAACAAAACTTCAATCCTTTATAAGTGTTTTTTGCTTATATTTATTATGAAAAATAATAAGGCATTACAAAGGGATAAAAAATATCGTAGTCGTACAGGAGAAAGTGACCAACTACCAAAACGTAAAATGTTCAGGAGGCCCCATTTAAATCACTTTTGCTTGGCAAGAAAATAAACATCAATGCAGTTAGTCATTTTTAACAAATCAGTATATTATACTTCCAAGTTTAAAATCCTTTGGGATTTTTTTCAGGGCAATATTAAGCTAGTAAGATATCAAATAGTTAATGACCACGGTTTCATAAAAAAATGCACTCGGTCACTTTCTCCTGTATGACTACGATATATATAAATATACATTTTAAAAGTATTTTAAAATTCAAACTTTAAATAAGGTTTTTTTCCTTTCAAAATTTAACACTTGTTAATTAATTAATACCAGAGATGGAAAAATTTGTAAGTTTTCGAAACTAGTCGTGTATCATGAAATAAAACTCATCATGTGGTATTATACACGTGTTTAATTTTTATATGAATAATCAACATGTCATTCCACAATGTGAATGCTGAATCAATAAATAATATGAGGTTTTTTCCTCTCATAACAAAGTGCTTTTTTCTTCGTATTTATAATAATAAATATTAATATGAATCTATTCGTTTTATTCATTATGGTTCGAATATGACGCATTGTTGTAGTTTTTTCATGTCCTTTTGGAAAATGCTTTTTCTAAGGATTTGCGATAAAAAAGAAGTCTTACATCTAGGGACTATACATGTTCATGCCTTGAACATGCTGCCTGTTCAAACTCGTAAAACGACTTCACAAGGCCTTTGATACAGTCAAGACGTACTTTTAAATAGGTTATACGAAATAGGTTTCTAGGATTGTTCAGAAATTCGTGTTTTGCGTTTTTGTTGTTGTCAAACTTAAAGCTTTTAACAGTATTTTTTTCAATGAAATATGTTTTTTAAAGGTGATATGTGTATTAAGTTAATGTGAACGGGGTACGGGAAATACACATGTTAAATGCTTTAAAGTGTTCAATTACATATTTTCTGTGGACCACAAAACAACTTTTTCTTTAAATAATATTGCAAACGCTGATTTTGAAAGACCTTTGCATGAGATTTGTATAGCTACCTATATTTAAGGCCTATATTTAAGGCCTATATTTAAGGCCTATATTAATTACCTATATTTAAGGCCACATTCAAATAGTTTATAGTATTCTTACCCTTATCCGCACCCAATGGTGCATAGGGCACTGCATTGTAGGGACGCAGTGTTATCTTGATCGTAAATTGCATGAAGGCAAGGTGATCAGCCCTACGCTTCTTGTACCAGTCCAGGGTGATATTAAATAAATATGAGAGTGAAAATCGGCCATATTTATTTTGACCCTCCTGGGAATCGAACCCGGGACCTCCAGCACGGTAGCAAACGCGCTGACCACTGCGCTACGGAGGTTTATAGTATATGCATTAAATTTTAAAACAAACACTGATTTTTTTAGTCTAATAAATTGTTTCATTAATTGATTCGGCAGTCACTTTGTGGTAAAATCTATCCATTTTAATTAATGTTTTACTTAGTAAATACCACTATTACTAGTGTAAATAGTGGTATTTACTAAGTAAAACATTAATTAAAACTAATAAATTCTATTTTATTGTTAAAAAGCACATTCAAATAAATTTTGTTACAATTTTTTTCAATTGGTTTATAGTAATTGGGAGTTTTTGCTGCGTAGTGTCAGTATTTCTTTTAAATTTCTGACTGTCAAAGTTATTGTTTTAATATTATAGAAATTCTCATTGAATTTCAATACCATTGGAAAAGACAAGTAGGAATTTTTAATGGTGACAGTTAATAAATAAGATTATAACTAAACGGTGACCCATACCAAGTATGATGGACATTTGTACGGAATCGCGCATACGACTTATAATATTATCATAATATAAATTGTTTCAATTCGAATAGAAAATATTGTTACTTTTAGAGATTTTTTTTGTGATTTGGACCATCGAACACCATCCACATATATAGCTCACTCCTTTCAACAACGTCATATATAAAATATCGTCAATTTTCAGTTATGCATGTTTTCGAAATGCCCAGAAAATGTACTATATCCCAGCAAAAGCGGCATATTTTTAACTTATTATAATATTTACCCGCTACAGGGCAGAAAATGTTGTTTTTGAATTTTGAAGAAAAGGTATTTTTCAATTATTTTTTGAACTAATTTTTTTTTTCAAATGGAGAAAAAATACTCAAGTTTTACATAAATAGATCTGTTGCACAGTAAAAAGTTTAATAAGTGGCTTGGTATTTATTTTTAACACAATATATTCTCAAACTTTAAAATTGATCTCCTGAAAAATCAAGTTTTTTGGTATATGACGTTGTTGAAAGGAGTGAACGATATGTGTGTGAATATTAACTAAGCACTTATTGAATTGGCATTTATTTTGTACGATTCCTTATTATTAATAAAAATCAAAACACGTTTCATAACTGTACCAATTTATTTATGTTCGTGACAGGTGTTTTGCTTTGATAATATTATATTCAATTATGGGTACTCGCCGATACATAAGTATGTACATTTATTTTTTTAATGAATTTTATTTTCCACAAATATTCTAAGGAAAAACTCAAATTTTCATCACATTAAACATAATCAATGATTAAAGAAAACACTTGTTTTTTACCACTTGAGTTTTATTATAGACTACATGTTTCAGAAGTTAAACTTCCATCATTCAGGTCTGTATAATAACATACAGTTATTATACAGACCTGAATGAATATAAGGAATTATATTCCATAATATAATATATTATATTATATTATATTATATTCCTTAGTTAGTATAATTAAGGAAGGAATGCAAAGCTGAGATAAGCATTATCGATAAAATTAAGAAAGGTGTGTTGAGATGGTTTGGACATGTGGAACGAATCAATGACGAAAGAACGGTAAAACAAATTTATGAAGCGAATGTTAGTGGGAAAAGAAGCAGAGGAAGACCGAGAAAAACATGGCACGATCAGGTATGCCAAATACTTGAAAGTGGTCAGGTTAGGAGTTGTAACAATCGGCGGGTATGTATGAGGAGATGCATGAACGTGGAAGAGGCGAAGAATGTTTCCAAGGATAGAGTGGTGTGGCGCTCTATTCTCCCTGCCTACCCCTGCGGGGAAGCGGCGTGATGGTTAGTTAGTTTTTTAGTTTAAGTGTTAAAAAACAAGTGTTTTCTTTAATCATTGTAACATGTCTGACTATTTTTTGACATCTCATCAAAGATGAAGAAGAATATGGAAGTCTGGGCATTTACGGGGCTGACGATCGTCATAGGCTGGTTTAATTGATCACTTTACTTTATGCCCAGACTTCCATATTCTTCTTCATCTTTGATGAGATGTCAAAAAATAATATGAAAATAACTCCTGTAATTGGAGATAATCCAGATTTGTGAACAAGTATTTGGACACACTCAAAATGTTGTAAACATGTCTTACCACAAAGTTAATGCTGAAACTATAAATTAAACATAATCCATTACATTTTGTACAGAATATGTGCTGTATAATAATACCGTGTTTATATACTATGTATATGAGTAGTAGGAGTGATTCCGTACAAATGACTTTCCGACTTTTGTTAAAATAAAATAAAATAATAAATATGCGAATGATTGATCTAACGTTCGGTTTTGATAAGAAGCCAAAATATGCTCTGAACAATAATACAATTGCGGAATAAAAATAAACATAATAACCAAAGCAAAAAAATATTGGCAAGTCAAAACGGAAATGAGATCCGACACAAAAGTCGAGTATTGTAAGTTATAATATAATGATGTAAGGCGTTTCCGTGGTGTGGGACTATAAGTCGGATTTTCAATCGCTTATTTCCGATCGTTTTGGCCCTCTTTGCCAATAAAAATTACACGACAGTAAAAATAATCATTTTTTAAAATTTATTATTTAATACTAATACACTGATGTAATTAATAAATAAATATGGATCAATGCTTCCTAGTGACGGTAAAAAGTAAAAGCTTTAAGTATATTTTAACTTATTTTATTGATTTGCAACATTTTGAGTGCGTCCAAATATTTTTTCACGAATCTGGATTATCTCCAATTAGGAGATATTTTTAAAAATTATTTTTTGACATCTCAACAAAGATGAAGAAGAAAATGAAAGTCTGGGTATAGGCTGTCAAGTATGTGAATATAATCCAGTATTCGGCCCTCACATAAAAATGTAAGAGTTTCCGCTTAATAACAGCTTCCCTCATACCACCATAGATGTCTCTCTAGTGAATTCAAGCACTGTGTTTTGAGTTTGATCAATATATTAGTTTCAAGAATTTGAGTAGGTAGTGTGATGGTCAATCCTGGGTAGAATTTCTGAATATTACACGGGTTTAAAGTGATCACTTAAACCAGCTTATGACGGTCGTAAGCCCTGTAAATGTCCAGACTTTCATATTCTTCTTTATCTTTGTTGAAATGTCAAAAAATAATGTATGTGATTGGTATCTCAACTTCTTATATTTTAACATGATTTAATTCATGTAGATCGAAGAGTTTTTTTTCCTTAAAATCATTTTTTTTAAATTACCTAACGTCCAAGTGACTCTGAAATGTAGCTACGGCTTATGCAATACCGCTTATCATGACCCTATTCAGGCTTAAACTTTTTTAAGTTTCATTCTCTTTATGTTTAAAGTTACTTTAATTTCATATAGGTAATTCATGAGTGAAAATTCTAGGCAAAAATACTCGCCTGTCTCAACTTATTTTACTTCTCATCTCCTTAAACTCCACACGATCCTGGACCAGCCTTATGAGGGTTGCTGCCTCCGTATTCCAAACCACTATCGAATATTTTTGAGCCATAATTTTCTTTTACGCCCCAAGCCCCATCAGCCAAGAACCTAGGTCATATATGTAATTTCAAAACCAACCATGTATATTTTCTCTCATGTGTAATCGCAGAATTACCTTTAGGAACCAATTTCTTCGGGTGTTTACTCGACTAATTTAATTTCATGACTGAACAAATTTTCAGCGAGTTTCTAGCTGTTTAATATATTGGTATACCTACTTAAAATGATGAATTTTATTCTACAATGTAATATTTTCCCCAGATATTCTGTACCTATATATGATGCATTGATTTTTATATACTTTCAAGATGAGAAAATAAAGTAACATTTTGAGTGTGTCCAAACTCTTGTTAACAAAATCTGGATTATCTCCAATTACAAATTACAATTCTAATATAAGAGTTTCTGCTTAGTAAAAAGCTTCTTTACATCTCACCAATAGATGTCTCTAGTGAAGTTCTAGTGATTCAAGAACGAGGTTTCTAAATTGGTTCATATATATAGAACTTCCAAGAATTTGAGTAGTGTGGTTGTCAATAATGGGTAGAATTGGTGAATGTTACACGTGTGTAAAGTGTGTACACGTGTAAACCAGCCTGTGACGGTCGTCAGCCCCGTAAATGCCCAGACTTCCATATTCTTCTTCATCTTTGATGAGATGTCAAAAAATAATAAGAAAATAAAGTAATTTTATAGCAATTTGCTGTATGTAAGATAATTTTTTATTTATTTTGAGTCATACATATGTATTTAATCATATAATTTATCCTGGTATTTTATTTATTGGGACATATAAAATGTCTCTGTGGTTTTTTGGGAACTTTTTGAACAAAAAATTTCTTTATTAAAATAGATTTTAATGAAGTAGGTACATATTAACCGTTATTATCTGTGACTTTTTCCATTTTTTGGGTAGCTTCATAACTTCCAGTGGTATAGAACTTCTGTGGTTTATCGTCGAATAACTAGGTAAAGTGTTTTTTTTAAATGAATAATAATAAATACATTAAAAAAATCGGTAGTCACAAATAAGTGTTTATAAAAGTGGTATTACACAAAGTAAACAATGGATAATAAGGAGAGTGTTATTACCATAACACAAAGTTATCAATGCTTTTAATAAACAAAATAGGTAAAATCAAAACTCATTTGTAAATTAATCACTAATAAAAGTTTTTATGTATGCAGTGTAGTGATTACCGTGCTAAGCATTATACTGAAGGTACTGGGTTCAATTTCCAGTAGGGTTAAAATAAACATTTTATTTTTTCTTTAATAAAATATTTTCCTAGACTGGTAATTGAAATGAAGGACTTTTCACCTTTCTTTCATTTTAATAACGATCAACCTAACACTGTATGATTTTGATGCAGTGCCTTATGCACCATTGGTTGCGAATGAGGGCAAGACAAAGTACATATATGGTATATAATAATGTGCTCGGTTATCGTTCTGGAGGTCCCGAAGATAACACTGGGTTTATATGATGCAGTGCCCTATGCACCGTTGGGTTCAGATAAGGGTTTGAAAATGAAAAATATAATAATGTATATATTATATGTTTCATTAATTAAAATAATAATCCCACTATGAAATTTCGAAACGTATTCAGGTAAACGTTTTCTCAAGAGAGCCATGTGATACTCGTGTGTGCATAAGCACGTGATAGGACAAGATTCATGCAACTGCGTTTATTTGATGTACTATGTACTGACTAAAGGTACACGGTGTAGCACGTGACTAGGCTATACTGACAGGCGTATAAGGGATGAACATAATGGGTGCCACGAAACTAATAAATCACAACCTATTTTTTTAAGTCGAATAAATTTGTACGAATGAGTTTTCTAAACGCGTCTAGTATAAAGATAATATAACACTCTTCTAATCATTCATCGTTCACTTTGTGTAATACCACTTTTATACCCTATAAAAGTGGTATTACACAAAGTGAAGGACAGTGTTAAATTCCTGTTTACTTACCTGCTTCACTGTTCATCACTGACTGTGTTAAAGAAAATCTTTCTCAATCCTACATATATGGCTCCTGTGAACTCATATGTAAAGCGTCATGAGATCAATGTATGAATTCCTAAAATTTAAGTAGTGTGCTTGTAATCATGGGTAATGGTAAATATTATACGTGTGTAAAGTGATCACTTAACCAGCCTATAACAGGTTAAAAACCCTAGTTCTATGTTCTACTTTATCTGTATTTATATTCCGCTCCTTATGTGGAGCATATGGATACCGCAAACTGTCTCCAAGCTTTTTTGTGGGGTGCCAGCTCCTTGGCATCCTCCCAAGTCAGATCCGCGTCGGCACGCGGATCATCCATATTGAGATGTAAAAAATGAAAATTAACCTTTAAGTGGAGAAACCTAGATTTGCGAACAAGGATAAAGACACAACCAAGTTTCGTAAAATGTGCCCTCAGCACAAGATACTTCTATTAAGATGATAAATATGTATGATGAAAAAAAAGCGATGTTTTTTTTTGTATATCAAAAGCATTGTTTACTTTATAGCGTGCTAATATAATATAACACTGTCCTAATCTATTTATTGTAACTGCAGACAGTTGGTAGAATAACATATTGAATTGTTGGGTAATATATCCAAAATAAAGCAAGGTTTGTTGGATTGAATTCTATATTTATTTATGTATATGTTAATACGTGACGCGTTTCGTCTTAGGACATTATCAAACACGTGTTTTATTTTGGAAATATTTCACAACAACTGTCCTAATCATTCATCGTTCACAAATATGAATGATAAGGAGAGTGTTAGATGCAATATTATATGTTGGATATAAATATTGGCAGGAAAACCTGGCTCAATCAGGTATGTCAAATACTTGAAAGCGGACGGGTCAGGAGTCTTAATAATCGTCGGGTATGTATGAGGAGATGCAAGAATGTAGAATAGGCGAAGAATGTTTGTAAAGACAAAGACAAAGAGTGGTGTGGCGTTCGATTCTCGCTCCCTACCCCTGCGGGGAAGCGGCGTGATGGTTATTTAGTTAGGATGTAAATATTCTTGGTACCTCGAGTTACGGCGTAGCGCATACAGCATTAAAGCTGCGTATCGCTATGACGGGGTGGTTCACGTTATTACTGCGATGGAGCCACCCCCCTCCCCTCCCCTCTCCTCCCCGCTCCCTGCCCTAAGGGAGGATAACAACCGAACGGGCTTCCCTGACCGCCTTACTGACAACTGTGTGACAACAAGACCCCAGGGGCGGACTGAGATTCATCATTCAATTCCCAACTGCCTAACATATGTAATAATGTTATTTTATATGTAATAATGTTGTTTATATGTAATAACATAAACAAATGTAATAATGTTGTTCGAATAGTGAAATAAGGAAGGAATGCATAGCTGAGATAAGCATTATCGATAAAATTAAGAAAGGTGTGTTGAGATGGTTTGGACATGTAGAACGAATGAGTGAGGAAAAAACGGTAAAACAAATTTATGAGGCAAATGTAATTGGGCATGTATGAGGAGATGCATGAACGTGGAAGAGGCGATGAATGTTTGCAAGGACAGAGTGGTGTGGCGTTCTATTCTATCTGCCTACCCCTGCGGGGAAGCTGCGTGATGGTTAGTTAGTTAGTTAGTTAGTTTTGTAATGTTATTTTTTGACATCTCATCAAAGATGAAGAAGAATATGGAAGTCTGGGCATTTACGGGGCTGACGACCGTCATAGGTTGGTTTACGTGATCACTTTACACACGTGTAACATTCACCAATTCTACCTATTATTATAAATGTCTGACCGTAACATGAATGATTATTCCGAAATCGGTAGTCACAAATTAGTATTTTAAAAAGTGGTATTACACAAAGTGAACGATGAATGATAAGGAGAGTGTTACAGGTCGTATTCCCTGTGAACAGTAAAAATTCCATTTTACCATTTTTATAAACTTTTAATCTGTGTTAAGATACCGATGATTTTTTACAAAATAATTCAGTGAAGATGTCCTTACAGAATCTCAGTTAAATATTCCAGCATTACATATGTATAATATATTACATCCGATCCGGCCCTGTTTAAAGCCAAGTCTCGCTACCTTGAAGCATGTGTAATGTAATTATAATTCAGTACGTCACTGGAAAACTTCCGAGCTGCCGCGTCCGCCACTGCGCTGGAGCAGGAGTAGCTACTACTCAGTGCACTAGTGCATCATGAACTAACTTCCATAGCCAGCTAAGGTTGCACTAATCCGTACCAGCCTTCCTCCGTTTAGTTCGGTGAGTCTTGCAAAGTCTTTCAGCGAGATATTGTAATCCAAACAAAACCGCATGGAAACTTGTTCAACAATGCCTCGATTCCTTGGGAGTGTAATGGAAATGCGGCTAACGCAACCATGCATGAACGAATCGTAGTGATTTGTTCGACTAGGCAAATGCACGACACAACGATACCACAACGCCTAGTAGTCGATATTAATCTTTTACGTAGTAAAGATGACTTTTTAGACTTTTTTCTACTACTGAATTTTATCTGCACCTAATGGTGCATCTTCTTTTTCTTGTTCTTTAGCCTTCTGTCTATCACTGCTGGATATATTCCTCTTCGTATCCTTATATTTCTTTCGTCTGTTGCTTCTTGCTGCCAATTTTAACCCTCCACAGCGGCTAGGTCATCGGACCATCTTTTTTGAGGTCTTCCGACGTCCTTTTTATCTTCTCAGGATCTCCATCTTAAGATTTCAGGGGTTCATCTTCTGGGGTCTTGTCTTGAAATATGTTCTGTCGATTGCCACTTGAGTCTTGCTATGTGATCCTTTATATTCTCTTTTTTGTGTCTGTTCTTAACTTCTCATTTTATCTCCTAGGCTTAAACCAAGCATGGATCTTTCCATGGATCGCTGTGTGGATTTGAGCTTCTCTGCGTTTCTTTTTGTCACAGATAAATGCATGACAAACACCTAGATCATTGAAGATGAATGTTTTTTTTAATTTATTTTCCGATTGGCGGGAATTGAGCCCGAGACGCCAGTTTTGAAGTCGAGCGTCTACGCCACAGTACCTGTCAGATTATGTATACTATTACGAGTAGATAGTGTGTGCAAATGTAATCCAGAGGTCCTGAAACTAATCAAACTATTTGGGATTAGCGTCTTTGCGGATTATTCTTGAAGCGAGTGGTCAGCGATTCCAAACTCTGAAGCGAATTGACATAGTGCTCTTTACACCATTCGGAACATAAATATTATAAAATCAATCATACAATTCGTCTTTAACTTGAGCATTGATCTTTCCTTTTCCCCTTTTCCTCCCTCCCGTCCGTCTTCCCGGTATTTTCACAAATTTGCAAATGTGGAATTTAGCAACCAGAATAGTATAAGTACTTATTTTGTGTAACTCATTTATGTTCTTGATTGATTTAAGTTTTGTGTGTAATTTCCAAATAAAAATAAATAAATAATATCCTTTATAAAATAAAACAACCTTGTTTTTAATCACTTTTTTATTAATACATGTTTTTTCCAACCGGTTTTGACAAGAACCTTGTCATCATCAGGGTTTTACATGTACATTTAATATTTAAATAATATCTAACTATCTTTTGGTGTTTTAAACTTTTTGATATGATTATTTTTTATTTAATTGCATCTTGCCCATAGAAAGATATCTTTCTTCCCATTTTTTAATCGCTTTTTTCAAGTCTCAAATTGAATGCAAACTTTTCAAAAAGTTATTTATTATCCTCCTTATAAATCCAACAATGAGATTTGATCGTTTAACAATCAAAGTAAATTCTTCATTACTCTGAGTTTTGACGCTTTCAGTTTTGTTTGAATACGATTGAGGCCATTAATTGAACTTTCAGTACCTCCCCTCCGCTGAAAAGAAAAAATCTGTGAGTAGCGGTATAAAATTGAAACTGCTTCTGACTAGGATTTTAATTTTATTAATTGATTAGACAGTAATAAATATCCATTTTTATTTAGAGTTTACTTGCTAACTACCACTATCGTGTTTGAAAATGATACGGAATGCATCGAAACACGTGTCAGAATATATTATAAGAATTAGTGGTATTTACCAAGTAAAACTAGGATTTTAATGTAAACATGACAATTTTCACCTCACAATTTAAAATTCATATGAGTATCAAGGTGTAACACATCATATATTAGAAATATTCAATACTTTTCATCAATTTTCTGTTATATGTACAAAAAATTACTCCTCTTATCATGGCATCTTCTCCGTAGTGTAATTGCTAGAGCGTTTGACTAACATGCTGGAAATCCCGAGTCCGATTCCCGGGGGCTAAAAATGAATATGTCATTTTTTAATTTATTATAACCGTCGACTGGTACCTGAAGCGCAGGGATGATCACCTTTCTTTCATATATATTACGTAATTTTTAAATTCTCAACATAGATGAAGAAGAATATGGAAGTCTGTTGTTGTTTAAGTGATCACTTTACAAACGTGCAACATTTACTAATTCTACCCATGTTTGACAACCACACTACTCAAATTCTTGAAATTTCTAGATATACTGATCAAAATCAAAACACAGTATGCGAAAGTTCACTAGTGACATCTACGATGGGATGGGAAAAGCTTTTATTAAGCAGAGACTCTTTCAATTTTATGTGAGGTCCGAATCCTGGATATTTTCTTAATTATATTCACATACTTGAGAAATGCTTGAACGCTCTCAAATATTTAACAATCAAGAAAACACTTTTATTTACGATGCAGTGCCCTATATACCATTAAATGCGGATAAGGGTCTTAAGAATGTATTTTCTCGAAATTTTCCGATGAGCTTTTCTAAGCATTTCTATTTTTTTTATTATTTGTTACTAACTGAAGAAAATAGCGTTTTCGAAAGATTTAAAAAAAAAAATGTTTGAAATTCACAAAATATATGCTCGTATATGGGTACATATCGCTCACTCCTTTCAACAACGTCATATGTCAAAAAACTTGACTTTTCAGAAGATCGTTTTTTATGTTTAAAAATATAATAAAATGTATTAAAAATAAATATCAAGCCACTATTATTGAACTTTTTACTGTGAAACAGATCTTTTTAGGCAAAACCTGAATGTTTTTTCCTCATTTAAAAATTATTAGTATACTTATTTAAAAAAAAATTACAATACTTTTTTTCAAAATGCAAAAACAACACGTTCTGCTATGTAGCGGGTAAATATTAAGTTAAAAATATGCCACTTTTGCTTGAATAAAGTACATTTTCTGGGCATTTCGTAAACAAGCACAACTTAAAATTGACGATTTTTTTTATTTATTTGACGTTGTTGAAAGGAGTGAGCGATATATGATTGTAAATGGATACATATGTACTATACGTTTTTTAACCTTATGCATATGTGGACATGAACAATTCCATTTGTAGCTATCCCTTTGATCCCTTTCAACAATATTTTGCACCTGTCAAAGAAACAAAAATAAAATGCATCAAGACTCATCAATCCGCGGCACTGAAAGGGTTGGAATAGGTAGGAAATGCGGTCAAACAACTTTTTTCCATGAAAAACTTCAATTTGCTTCAATTTCTGCTCCGATGGCTACATGCTGAAACTAGGGATGGGTGACAGCCACGATAACATTGCATCGATGTTTTATAGTATATTGGTACCTACGTGCCTTTGATAAATACACCACCCTATATATCAGGGATGACGAACCTTTTAAAACCTGTGTACAATTTTTTTTTTAAAACATAATTTGTATACAACATTTTGAGTGTGTCCAAATACTTGTACACAAATCTGGATTATCTCCAATTATAGGATTTATTTTTCATTTAAAAAATTGACATCTCATAAAAGATGAAGAAGAACATTGGTGAATGTTACACGTGTGTATCACTTAAAGTGATCACTTAAACCAGTCTATGACGGTCGTCAGCCCTGTAAATGCTCAGACTTCCATTTTCTTCTTCATCTTTGATGAGATGTCAAAAAATAATATAATAATTGGTATAATTTAAATTTGAAGCAATAACTTTGTGATTTTCCATTTAACAATTAAAATATTAAAATCAGTATAAATATTTTATTATTATTTAATTAAAATGTCTACCGGTTTAGCTAACCACTTCTTTATCAAGACTGGTTAATACTAGTCTATGTTTAAGTATTAATCAGTCTTGAAAAAAAAAGCGGTAAGCTTCGAAACCGGTAGATATTATAATTAAGCTGTTATAAAATATTTTTTTGTGATATTAAAACAAAGTTATATTTTAATTTTATAATTATACGTTTTTCTAGATTTGGCGTTTAATTTGTAGAATTTTATTTTTATTTACGTATTAAATGATTAATCAAACTCCGATTTTTTGGATCTACTAAGTTGTATTTTATTGTTACACATTTCGCCTGGTTATGAAAATGTTGACATTATTTATTGATTTGGAGTTTGATTTGTAGAACTCCATTTTAATTTATGTATTAGTTTTAAATCAAACATAAATTTTTGAGTCTACTAAGTTGTATTTTATTAACAAAAACACATCAAAAATTATATTGTGACAATTGTTTCACCTTGTTAGGGCATTATTCAACGAATGTTTGATAATGCCCTAACAAGGCGAAAAAATTGTCACAATATAATTTTTTATGTGTTTTTGTTAATAAAATACAACTTAGTAGACTCAAAAAATCTGTACTTGATTTAAAATTAATACATAAATGTTGACATTAGTTTGAAAATGCATAACTAGGTGAAACAGTTGTCATAAAATTGATTTTTATATCTTTTTTTACAATAAAATAAAATTTAGTATGTTTTGAATATTGAAAGCATTAACTTTGTGGATCATATTGATATATTATTTCGAGAAATAAAAATACTTTGTGTAATAATGTGAGTGGATCAGAACACAAAGTATTTTTATTTCTCGAAATAATATAAAATTTTGTTCACTAAAAAAATCGGTGTTTGATTTAAAATTTAATACATAGTTATATGTCGCGTGCCACATGCCATGGAAATAAAAATGCATCGAATGTTTGTGTAGCCTCAGATTTTCAATAAAAACAAAACGTTCATGCATCGAAAAAAAATTAAGTACTACAAAAAAAAAACTCAATATAAAACAATTTACTACTCTAAAACTTCGTTATTAGTGAGATTTTATTACAAAAAAAACTTTTCAGGGGGCTCTAGCACTAACCAACTAACAGGGTAGGCAGAGAGAATAGAACACTACACCACTCTGTCTTTGCAAATATTCCTTGCCTCTTCCACGTTCATGCATCTCCTCATACATACCCGCCGATTGTTTCGACTAGCACCGTGTGGGAAGTATTAAACAATGCGATATATTTATACATGAATGTCGTCATGTCCTTCGTTTCTGTCGTTTGCGAAACTATTGATGAACGGAAAAAATACACGTGGCTATTGAAATATGTTTTGAATTTTTATAATTACTTTTATTTTTTCTCTTCGCGTGCCATGCAAAATCGTCTCATTTGCACGCGTGCCATAGGTTCTCCATCCCTGCTATATATATCAAAGAATATCCGGTAACAGCTCGATGCACGGGATGAATCAAAGCACCGGACTGATTAATTTTTCCTAAATGAGACTTAACAAAAAAAAAATTTTAAAAACCCATTAAAAAGACATTTAGCGGTGATTAAAAAGTTGATTTGGATTGAATTGGGGCCAACTTTTTGATTTAAAGTTTAAAAGATTAAAAAAGAACCATCTTTTATTAAAGTTTTCTCATAAAGTAAAATCTGTATCTGATTAACCCGTTTAGGGATTTAAGGATTAGTTGGTGAAAATAAGAAAAGGGTTTATTATTTTTTTAATATATCATTTCCTATTAGAAGTTGGTACAAATATGATGACACGTATTCCGATCTCTCAAGATCACAAAAAACAGTTTTATTGGGCTGAACTACTAACAGTATTCATGAGGTGCGAATATTGTTTATTGATTGGGCATTTACTTTGTGAATTTACATTTCGATTTCAATCTAGAAATAAAATACTTGTGTTTATGACCATTTTTGAATTCATTATGTAAATATTGTGTGAAAACGACCACTTATGAGAACGACAATTATTCTCATTAATATGTGAATATATAATCATTTAAAATAAAATATGTAATTATGTACATATTGCTCACTCCTTTCAATAAATAAATAAAAACTTGATTTTTCAGGAGAACGATTTTTAAGTTTGAAAAATATTGAGTAAATCAAAAAAAATAATTAAACAATACCTTTTCTTCAAAATGCAAAAACAACACTTTCTGCCCTAAAACGGGTAAATATGAAGTTAAAAAATATGCCGCTTTTGCTGGGATGCAGTACATTTTCTGGGCATTCCGAAAACATGCACAACTGAAAATTGACGATTTTTGATTTATGACGTTCTTGAAAGGAGTGAGCAATATTTGAGTCATCCTTTTTATGGCTTTAAAAAAAATAATTTTCATAACTTATTTATTAAAATTTTGTTTTTCAAATGTAAGTCTGATTGGAAGCCTAGAATTTCTGTATCGGATTCCAGGAATTTAGCGTAGGTTTCCAGTAAACTATAATTACCAACGCAATAGGAATTAAAGGAATTATTAAGATAATAAGTTGTAAATGTGGATCTGTGCTTAGTTCTTTAACAAAACGTTCTTAGAATATGGTCACCTTTGCTGTTGGTCACCGTTTTTCTAGACATAATAAAACAACAACGACTTATATAAAATTTTGAGTGTGTCCAAATAGTTGTCCACAAATCTGGATTATCTCCAATCATAGGAGTAATTTTCAAATGATTTTTTGACATCTCATCAAAGATGAAGAAGAATAATTTCTTTACATCTCATCAATAGATGTCTCTAGTGAAGTTCTAGTGATTCAAGAACAATATTTAAAAATTGGTTCATATATTTAGAACTTCCAAAAATTTGAGAAGTGTGGTTGTCAATAATGGTTACAATTGGTGAATGTTACACGTGTGTAAAGTGATCACTTAAATCAGCCTATGACGGTTGTCAGCCACATAAATACTCAGACTTCCATATTCTTCTTCATTTTTGAAAATATGTCAAAAAATAACTACTTTTATAGTTTTTCTGTTTTATTTTTATTTTTTCAGTGTCTAAGTGGAAAAAAATATTATTGTTTTTTTTTTCTTTTTTCTTCTTTATTTTAAATTCTTTTGCATTACATGACATAAATTCACATACAAAAAAAATATAAATAAAATATAAATATTAACACAAAAAAAGATCCCACAAAGGCATGGCCTGTGTGTGAGTATACAATATAATTTGGGTCATAGTAAAGGGTATAATGGTATAGGTATTATAAGTAGAACTAGAATAATAGTGTTAATATAAAATACAACAAATACTTGACTATGAGAAAACAAAACTTATTATTATTTATAATAGTACGTTTTGTTATATAAAATACAGTTCCACAAAAAAATGTCAGGATAAAACATAAATCAAAACTAACAGTAGAAGTTAATACAACATGTCAATAACTATACCAGTAAATATTGTGTTGTCATTGAACGTTTTATTTTTCAGTGTCCCGGCGCCAACTATGACCGTCTCTCGAGAGAAGAGCGTCAGTCCAGGGGGAGATGCAGAGGCCTTGAACCGCCACTGGGGCAAGCCGCGGCGGGTGGCTGTGGCCAGGGTTCCAGGAGCATCTCTGGGCATCAGCATCGTGGGAGGAAAGGTAAGCTTCAATCATATAAAGAGATGTCATCTCACAATGAAAAATCAGGCCAATCAGACCTAATTTACTGTCTGTACTGAGCATGTACATTCAATGAAGCGTCAGACATAAACTAAGCTAGGACACACTGGAGGTGCATCCTAGCTTGGTTTATGGCTGACTTATCCAACATCTTACATGATAAAACTAGTGAAGGACATTGGAACCATAAGCCAAGCTAGGACACACTGGATGTGCATCCTAGCTTGGTTTATGGCTGACTTATCCAACATCGGATCAGTGAAAGTTCATAAGGAACTCTCACCAGAGGTGGTATCTTATATGATAAAACTAGTGAAGAACATTGGAACCCTAAACCAAGCTAGGATTCAAAATGTAGAATCCTCTTCTAGTGGAACGGAAAGCCTGTAGACGAAAGTCAACAGTTCAGTTTTTTTTTAAGAGTTTTACGTGGTTTCATTTCAGCAATGAGCAAATGCTGACAAGTTTCTGATTGGCGGGATTATTTCTCCTTTTTCTAACACAGATTAAAATAAAACATGTTTTTAAACTAGAAAAAACCAAAATCCACTTTAATGATCTATAAAGTTTATACATAATAAGCAATAAATGCAACTCCTATCTAAAAGAAAACCAACAAAACGTGTAAAACACACCAAATGCTGAACAACTACCATTTTTATTATAATTAAGTTTTTATTGTATTATTAATACGAGTATTTAGTAATGAAGAGATGGGTACATTTTGAAACCAGTAGATGAAAATCTCGGTAAACGATACTTATAATACTAACAATTTTCTTAAAAAAGGAAAATATGTTTATTTTTTATCACATAATTTAAACCCTTTTGAATCATCTCATTTGCTTCAAAAATTTCTTGCCCCAGCGTAAGACGGAGGTAAAATGCACAATTTTGGCATGTTTTTTTTTAGTTACCGATGGATTATCGGTGAATGAATACATCTGACTAATGCGGTTGGCAAGCAACAAAATGAGCATTAATTCTAAAGCCTTTTACAATTATATTCATCTACCTTCCGAATCAGTTCACTTCAAATGCGTAAATTGGAGTTGAACCAATTAGTACACTTGGCGGAGATAATTCGATAAGGACTCTGTAGGCAGAACCTAAAAATCCCCCCAAAGGATGCGAGCGATTTCCGGTCCAGTGAGCTGAAAATAGGCACAAAACGTATCGAACAACCTTATCTTGGTACTTGCTGCACTGCTACATACTCCACTTGATACATTATCCAATATGTGACCGTGTTCTTTTTGATGCCCTGGCACAAAGAAAATGCCTGATTTGTAAAAATAAAGGACGAAAGAATTTCCTTTGTGACATATCGCTCACTCCTTTCAAGAACGTCATAAATCAAAAATCGTCAATTTTTAATTATGCATGTTTTCGGAATGCCCAGAAAATGTACTATATCCCAGCAAAAGAGGCATATTTTTAACTTAATATTTACCCGATACCCGGCAGAAAGTGTTGTTTTTGCATTTTGAAGAAAAGGTTATTATTTAATTATTTTTTAAAATGTACTAAATATTTTTCGAATGTAGAAAAAACCTTCAGGTTTTACCTAAAGAGATCTGTTGCATATTAAAAAGTTTAATAAGTGGCTTGATATTTATTTTTATATTTTGTATTATATTTTTAAACTTTAAAAACTTTCTCCTGAAAAATCAAGTTTTTTGATTTATGACGATCTTGAAAGGAGTGGGCGATATATCATATTTGAAATTGATGTTTTTATTTCTTGAATGTTTTTTGCAGTTACTTTGGCACATTTTACAAACTTTATGAAATTAAACAACTTTGTTCCAGCCACTTTTTTATTAAAAGTACATTTTAACCTACCGGTTTAAACAAAAACCTTCTCATCAACAGGGTTTATTAAATTCTACAACATTAAAAACATTAAAATACTCATAGTTAATTACATTCCCTTACTAAAAACTTCCACACACTCCGTACACCATATGAAAATATGATTTAAAAAAATGATTTCAAAACTGCTAAATGTTTTTTTTATTATACATTGCGTAGCAACTCCAAATAACAACTAGTTATTATTTATTTATGTAGTTGTTATTTGGATTTGCTACGCAATGCAAAATAAAAATAACATTTAGGAGATTTTAAAATCATATTTTTAAATCATATTTTTTATACGTGTACGGAGTGTTTGGAAGTTTTTGGTAAGGGAATGTTATTAACTATGAGTATTTTAATGTTTTAGAATTTAATAAACCCTGATGATGACAAGGTTATTATCGAAACCGGTAGATTAAAGTGTACTAATAATAAAAATTTATTCTATATTCCCCTGGACTGGTACCTGAAGCGGAGGGCTAATCACCTTCCTTCATGTGTAAACGATCAAGATAACACTGCGTTTATATGACACAGTGCTCTATTCACCATTGGGGTGCGGATAAGGGTTTATTATCATTATTTTTTTTAATAATAATAAAAAAAAGTGGTTAAAACAAAGATATTTTTATATTCAATACGTGGCAGAGGTCCTTTCGCTTGTAATCGACTCGATTATTTTTTTCTCATTTTCTCGTTCCATGTTGAAGATTGGCAATCAACAAGACAATATTCACTTTGACTGCAGCCGCGCTAATCAGTGTCTTAGTGCTACAGTGGAACCACCCTATTAATTTTAATCCAAGATATTTTCTACTTATACTTATACATACTTCTTTCAAATTTGCGTTAACCTTTGACTTTGCTTCATTGTAAACAGGTTTTTTAACTTCAAATTGGAAGTTTTACAACCTAAATTAGAAGTTTTACAAAAAAAAATTGGAAGTTATACTGTATTTTATAAAAAAATGTTAGAATTCTTAAGAAATATTCATATTAGTACTACATATGTATACCGTCAGCATGAAAACCTGCCCACATTCTTTGTTCTTAAGACTAGCAAAAGCGTTAGTCGTCAACTTGGCAAGCCTGCGCGGCGCGCAGTCATAGTCTGTGCTCGCGATGTGTACTCAAGTTTTCAGACAAGATTTTTAAAACTACTATCAGGGTCAGACAAAAGATGTTTCAATAGAAAAATATGAAATGTCTATTTTGTGATTTGTAAGAATTTCTGTATGATTGGTTTACATTATGTTTATTTATATATATTTAATAAATAGACAATCAATATTTTATTATATTATTAGTTTAAAACCAATATTTTTAGCTTTTCCACTTTATTTTTATTTGACCAGCGACCGGGTTTCGTCGTTACCGACACCATCAGACTGGTCTGATGATGTCGGTAACGACGAAAGAAAAAAAAGAAAAAAGAAAGTTGATGTCTTGTTGATTGCCAATCTTTAACGTGGAACCCAGTCTGATGATGTCGGTAACGACGAAACCCGGTCGCTGGTCAAATAAAAATAAAGTGGAAAAGCTAAAAATATTGGTTTTAATTTAATAATATATTGCAATTCCATCACGAAGTGTCAGTGGATAATATAAATCAATATTTTATGAATGCTTTAAGTTTGCTTTCTTTCTCAGGTGGACATTACCAATTCTGCAGGATCAGTGGACTCCGCTACGACAGATGTTGTAATTTCCGGAATATTTATCAAGAATGTCGTTCCCAATAGTCCTGCGGGACACTGTGGAGAGTTGAGGGTAAGTTTGGCTGTACAATATCCTTTTTGTCCCTTTTGTGTGTATTTATTAAGTTCAAAAATCAAATATTTTGATAAAAAATGGACCATTATTTATTGAACTAATTAAGTCAATTTAAAATAAATTAATATTTCTTGATACACTAACGTTAAGTTAATTTTTATATAATTTGAACATGCTGTATTTAACTCCGTCATTTTGTTAATAAAAAAAATTGAAAAATAATAAATACTTACCAGTTTATCTATGTTTATACATAGGCTGGTTAAGTGATCACCTTACACGCGTGTAACATTTACCATTCTACCTATTATTGCCAACCACACTATTCAAATTTTGGAAATCATAGATTCATATATGATCCATCTCATGACGATCCGTGATTGAGTTCACAACAGGCATCTATGATTGGATTATAAATACTTAGACTTTTTTAGACCATATTCTTCTTCATCTATGTTGAGATGACAATGATGAAAAAAGAAACTCCTAAGTGGAAAACCCCAGATTTGTGAACAAGTATTAGGACACACTCAAAATGTTGTGAATTATTATACTTTTATTTTTGTTTCTAAATATGGCTTTTTAAATTATTATTTTAAACAATGAATTGTAGAAACATAACGTTTACCATAAAATAAAACGTTTTCTAAAATTTGGCTACATCAAAGTTTAATAATACAATATAAAACTTCACTAGACTAGACAAACTCTGTCTTTATCAATATAATATAAGTTCACCTAAACAGAAATATTTCACCCTCTTTTTCTTTTGAGAAATCATATCCATTTATTATCTGATCTTTGACGCAAAATTGATGTTAGCCACTTTATCAAAACGTCCAGTACTCTTGTATTATTGGCTTTCTCAACAAATTTTCGGCAAATAAAAATAATAAAAAATAACAATAATAAAATAAACCCTTTTTTAAATTTCGAGAAATTATTGGTGCCCAACGTGTAGCCTTATTTTTTAATGTAAATGTTTTATTTTTATTTTTTTAAGTTAATGGAACTGTTAGATAAATTCATGAGCGTTAACGAGTAACACAAAACAGGTATTTTTACCAATACAGTTATAAAAATTGTATTAAAATGTGTAAAAAATTACGCTGGCCAAAAATTCACGACTTTTATTTTGTAACTGGGATGAAAATACCTGATCTTCAAGCACTTTGCATAGCTGAATTCAAAAACGAAAGCAAAAATATGAAGCAGGTCAGATTTTTTAGATATGGATATTTTTAAATCTGATATTGACAAAACATTATTTTATTATTCATGTATAAACATATAATGCTATCGTATTCAATATTAATAAGTTAATATATTTTCACTGTTACTCCATATTATCAATACATTTTTTGAATCCCTTAGACCTTAGACTAAAACATGTCTAGATACCATGACTGTAACATCAAAACTTGACGTGACATAAGCTTGTCACCATATAAACTTAAAATAAGAACGATTAACTTAGTCCAAATAAGTCATCAAAATTTCAGTTACAAAATCATTGTTGGCCAGTGTTATTTAATATGTATATTTAAAACAAATAAATAATAACCGTTTAAAAATAAAACAATAAGTAGATCAAACAAGTCATGTTTATGATTATGAATTTTGATCAAAATTCGGTTTAAATCGTAAGAGAATATTGTTAAAATAACAAAAAAGCAATACTAATTGAATACATTCAAATTATTTTTTGACATCTCATCAAAGATGAAGAAGAATATCGAAGTCTGGGCATTTACGGGGCTGACGACCGTCATCGGCTGGTTTAAGTGATCACTTTACATACCAGTAACATTCACCAATTATACCCATTATTGACAACCACACTACTCAAATTCTTGGAAGTTCTTTATATATGAACCAATTTAGAAACCTTGTTCTTGAATCACTAGAACTTCACTAGAGGCATCTATTGGTGAGATGTAAAGAAGCTTTTTACTAAGCAGAAACTCTTATATTAGTATGTGAGGTCCAAATCCTGGATTATAATCACACACATGAGAAACGCCAGAAAATACCATTTTCATTTTTATTATTTAAGCTTATAATTTGACCAGATAATTTATTTACAACATTTTGAGTGTGTCCAAATACTTGTTCACAAATCTGGATTATCTCCAATTACAGGAGTTATTTTCATATTATTTTTTGACATCTCATCAAAGATGAAGAAGAATAAGACTTCCATATTCTTCTTCATCTTTGATGAGATGTCAAAAAATAATACGAAAATAACTCCTGTAATTGGAGATAATCCAGATTTTGTGAACAAGTATTTGGACACACTCAAAATGTTGTGAATACATTCAATGTGAAATATATATAAATATGAAATGTCCCCAATAAACGTGACGCGTCCTTAAATTTTTCTTTCTATTCTCGATTGTCAAAAAGCCACCTATGAAGAATTCAAAAAAAGTATGCGTGCATCGCATGTGTGAACAAAAGGTTTTTTTTGCCTACTAATCGCACTTGTTTTATATTTCAATTCAACCTTTTTTCATGTAAGCTTGGGTGAATAATGTTTCATTGATGGTATTTTTCCACAGACCGGAGACAGAATTCTCGAAGTCGACGGTGAGGATGTTAGAACGGCGTCACACGAAAAGGCAGTTCAGATCATCAGAGCTGCTGGCGACCCCGTCACATTTTTGGTTCAAAGTCTTCTTCCTTGGGTAAGTTGAGCAAATAATCCTTAAATAATATTATAAACGCCAATAAACTCGGCCTGAAGTCACAATAGACCTGATATGGTCGTGGTGACATAAGGGGTACAAGATCCCTTGACCCCCAAAGGAAAAAAAACTCGGCCTGAAGGCGGATTTACATTGGGTAAGTTACTGACGCTAGAACTGGCACCTAAACTTGACCTATGGTACATTTTTTAAGGCGGGATAGTCAGTAGCCCGCTATTGAATTTTCTTTAAACCTAGATAACATTTTACGTAATTGAATTTTTTGGTATAAACACCTCTATTGAATTGAAAAATCAAGTTTTTCTTCGAAATATTGTAAATACTTATATGGTTTAAAAAAAAGACTTATTGAAAGGTTAAGAGTTTTAAAAAAGTCAATGTATCGTGAGTATATTGTCAAAAAACGTTTACTCTAAAATCCCTGTTTGAATAATCCCTGTTAGTTGCAGCTTTTAGCTTGAATAAAATACCCACTATTAAACTTAAAGTTAAATTTATTTGTTAAACTACATAAATATGACATTTAAACTACTCGGTGTATTTTGACAGTTTATAGAACGCTGGAAACTTTATAACACTGCATCATTAAGTCAAATCTGCATATTTTCGAGTTTTTTACCCACGAATTATATTCTTAAAAAAATCTTCAATACATATTCCAATATTTGAAAAACAGGTAACATTTAAAATGTTTACATTTTAAGCTTTAAATGCCGTTTTTGTATTGAAAAATTAAGTTTTTCTTCGAAACAAATATATGGGTTTGAAAAGAAAAGAGCCATGGAAAGGTAAGCAGATATTTTTTTAAAAAATACGTATATTCTTAAAAAATACAAATTCCAATATGTATATAAGTATTTAAAAAATTGTGATCGAAACACATCTGACCCCTCGCACAGCCGGTCGCATACTGAATTGTATGTTTGCGAGTACCCCCTTAAGATAGCGACTTGAAAGGACAGCGAAAGAGTTTTCAATACTGTAACAAAAAGTGTATTTTCACTCAAATACAATATTGTCATTGTTCGTATTAATAAGTAAACAGCTTGTGTTATTCGACACTTTCAATTTCAATCAATATTGAAATGGTAGGCGTGAATGGTAACACGTTTTGTGCTTAGTTTACAATTCGCAGCTCCAATTCCCTGTTTGTTCTGCAATTATTCCTCCCCGAGTCGCCCCACCCACTCCACCCGCCAAATACCTTGCCCTTTTCACGGACGACTTGCCCCGTGTAAACAAACCCACATTTACCGGGTGTTGTGTTCATATATGGCCCAAATGTATCAATTCCCCCCTATTTATCAATACTAGAATTGAAAGTAATTTAGACAATTCCAAGAGTCAATAATTTATCCGTTACACTATGAATTGAACTCCTCTATCGATTTATCTCAATAATATATACCAATAAAGGGATGTTAGAATACAAAATTAAGAAGAAAAAGAACAAGAGTATGACTCAAATTGTTATGTAAAGGCATAAACCGTAAATAAAATAAAACATTATTCATAACATATATCATATATCAAAAATGGTTAATTTTCAGTTGAGCATATTATCGGAATGCCCAGAAAATGTTCTATATCCCAGCAAAAACGGCATATTTTTAACTTAATATTTACCTGCTACAGGGTAGAAAGTGTTGTTTTTGCATTTTGAAAGAAATGTATTGTTGATTTATTTTTAAATACATTAAATATTTTTCAAAATGAGAAAAAACATTCAGGTTTTACTTAGAAGTTCTGTTGCACAGTAAAAAGTTCAATAAGTGGCTTGATATTTATTTTAAATACATTTTATATAATTTTTAAACTTTAAACACGATCATTTACACATTTATCAGAATCAAGATTTTTGATAAATGACGTTGAAAGAAATGAGTGATATTTTTGTGGAATCATCAGTGTGGATATATCAGTGTCGATCAATTTTTTATATTTTTTAAGTACAAGCTGTATAATTCCCACACAAATAAAATAAAATGTATCAATTCCCCCATTTATCATTACTAGAATTAAAAGTAATAAAGACAATTCTTAGAGGCAATAATTTATTCGTTACACTATGTGTTCAACATCTCTCTTGATTCATCTTAATATATTAAGAAAGAGAGGTAAGAACACACTATAATGAAGAAGAAAAAAATTGTAACACTTTGTCTGTTTTGTTTGGGAAAGAAATACGAATCAATATGTATTATATTACAAACTTTATTGTTAGTCGAAGGTTAATGACAAAAATTTGACTTGATGATGGAATGGTTATACCGAAACCGGTAATCATGATAGCAATGTAATGTTTTTATGTAATATTACACAAGTTGAACGATGAATGATAAGGAGATTATGTAATAGCCATACCACAAGATTCACAATGCTTTTTATGTACAAAATATAAGGTGAAGGGGTTATTCGCAATAGTAAAATTCAGTAAGGGTCCGGTTGCGCTTAATAAAACTAATTTAGTTTTAGAATATATACGAGTATATTGGATTTTTGTTTGTTTTTTGGAATTGATATTCAATTTTTTAACATTAGAAAATAAATTCAATATCTTCTTCTATTTTGCTATTTGGAATAAATCTCTTCCAATTTCAATAGGTTAAGCTGTACACACAAAGGCTTTCAAATATTACACAATCTTATTAGAAAATAAAAAAAATAATGTACGATAATCGGCTTTTCAAACTCAAAACACAGTAAGGGACATTTTTTTGTAGTACGTTTTTTGTTGCTTGTTGGACTAAGTAGATTGTACTTCCAAAAATGCAAAAAAAAGGACTGTAAAAAAATGTCCCTGACTGTGTTTTTAGTTTTGACAGCCGTGAATATCATTGGTGTCCACAGAACACAGATTCAAGCGAGGTAGATAGCCAGAAGCAGGTGAATAGCTCCACCGACACCCTGAGCGAAAGTCCTCCGTTCAAGTCCGGTCCGAGTCCATCGCGGGCTCCTCCGAGTCCTTCCATCAGGGGTGCCGCGAGTCCGTCGAATAGGACTGCCAGTCCTCCGCTGAGGACCAGCTCTAGGACCAGCGGAAAGAGTCAAATAATCTCACCTACTGCAAGTGTGAAGAAGACCAGGGCTCCGGGGCCTCCAAAAACTCCAGATTTAGAGGTAAAATTTAATCCGTGTTAATCATATTATTTTTTGACATCTCATCAAAGATATAGAAGAATACGGATGTCTGGGCATTTACGGGGTTGCAAAGGCTGGTTTTAGTGATCACTTTACACACTGTAACATTCACCAATTCTGCCCATGTTTGATAACCACACTACTCAAATTCTTGGAAGTTCTATACATATCGCTCACTCCTTTCAACAACGACGTAAATAAAAAAAACTCGATTTTTCAGGAGATCGTTTTTAACGTTTAAGAATATAATAAAATGTATTAAAAATAAATATCAAGCTTTTGAACTTTTCACCGTACAACAGATCTTTTTAGGTAAAACACAAAGGTTTTTTCTCCATTTGAAAAATATTAAGTGGTTGATAAAAATATTAAACAATACCTTTTCTTTAAAATGCAAAAACAACACTTTCTGCCCTGCAGCGGGTAAACATTAAGTTAAAAATATGCCCCTTTTGCTGGGATACAGTACATTTTCTAAGCATTCCGAAAACATGCACAACTGAAAATTGACGATTTTCGATATATGACGTACTTGAAAGGAGTGAGCGAAAAAATTATCCAATTTCGACACATTGTGCTTGAATCAGTATAATTTTCACTAGTGACATATTGTACCCACTAATGTGTTAACAATACACCTACATGTGAAAATATTTAATTTTTTTGTTCCCAGGTGACCGAGCCTGATTGTCCCCCGTTGTATGAAAAACCAGTGAGCAGGTCAACCACTCCAACGAATCTACCAAAAAGTGCTTCGCCAATTCCTGGCAAACCTGCAGACCTTCCTGCGTTGGGTGTAGTGTCTCCGAGCCCATCCAAGACCTCCATGGGAACGCCGAGTCCGTCAGTCACCCCCAAGCCCGAGGAGGATGTGCCGCCACCCCTGCCCGTGAAGAAAGAGAAGATTGTTTACTCCGATGACGAGGAAAGCGAAGAAGATGAGGAAGAAGACAGAAGGGAACTGGAAGGAAGAACGTACACTGCTAAGGGTGTCGAAGTAAGTGTTTTTACAATAATTATCGAATTTTAAATTGTGTTTCAGAAAGAAAGGTATGTTGAGATGGTTTAGATGAGTGGAAAGAATGAGCGAGGAAATAACAGTCTAGGGTTGTGGTCCCGTGGTTATTTTTTAGGCGAAGATTGTGTGCAAAGACAAATTGGTGTGGCGTTCTATTCTCTCTGGCTACCCCTGCTTGAAAGCGGCGTGATGATTAGACAGTTACTACATCTTTGCATCAGTTTATAATTCAAAATAAAAATAATAGATTTTTAATTACAATAATTGATTCGGCAGTCACTTTGTGGTAATATCTATCAAATAATGAAAATTTCAATTAAAAATGGATAGGTTTACTCTGTAAAGTGTCGGGTTGTGGTCCCGTGGTTAGTGTCGCGGAGTTTCTCGGTTCGAACCCACTCTGCCACGATTTGGTACCTATTTCTAATAATGAGCCGCTTAGGTTCAGAAAAAGCATGAAATTGAAGTATTTTTGTAAATAATAAAAACACAAATATGTCTCATTTAAAAAAATGACAGTAAAAAAATTTAAGGCAA